>NC_133819.1:108597132-108729632 GCF_047830755.1 Zonotrichia albicollis | reverse complement strand
AGGAGCCGGCCGCGTCCCGGCCCGGGCGCCCCCTCCTCCCCCGGCGGGCCCCTCGCCGCCGCCCCTCCGCGGAGCGTCCCCCGCCCGCCCGCCCGCGCATCCCGCGGCCCCGAGCAGCGGGCAGCCCTCGGCCGCCCCCCCGCTCCCCTTAGGAGCCGCTGGCCACCCCCCGAGGAGCCGGGAGCCGCCGGGCAGGCAGGGGCTTCTCCCCGGCGGCGAGCGGGGACGGCGGCTGAGGGTGGCTGTCACCTCAAATAAACATCTCTGGATGGGCGCGCTCCTCCCGGGCCGGTCTGTACAGTGCAGTGAAGTTGAATAAAGCCTGGGTGGCGTCAGGTCAGAATATCTATAAGTTGTCTACTTTTGGGGGGTAGGGGTGTGAAGGGGGAAAGGGGGCGAGGGGATAAGGCCATGGGAGCTGAGAGCGGCCGGCGGTGCGGGGGCGCAGAGCCCGGCCAGCCCGGCCGCGGAGGTGACCCGAGCCGAGCCGAGCCGCGCCGAGGCGGGAGGCAGGCCTCGCTTCCTTCCCGGCTGGGCTGGCGAACACCAGGAGTTAAGTGCCTGGAAACCAGCGCAGTTTCATAGTTAGAAAGCAGGAGCGGGGTCTGCTTTAATGGACTTGCACAGGAGGACCTGGCAAAAAACTGCGCTCCCTTCCCTTGAAACAACTCTTTCCAGGAGTTCCCCTTTCAAAGTCTTCTTGTTGACTTCAGTGAGCTTTAGAGCAGGCTTCAATTCTTTTTTCTTTTATTTTTCTTTTCCTTTTTTTTTTTTTTTTATTAAACTCTCCAGATACTTTAGAAGGGAATAAAGGGTGCCTTGAATTTACTGCTTTACCTGCTGCTGCCGTCTGTATCTAGTTTACCGAAGTTTGTGCAGCTCAGTGGTGCTTTTGTTTGGCATCTTATGAAGAACAAACGAGCCGCTCTTCCCTTTACCTTTTAAAAATGATACCACAATGAAAGTTCTGTTGCTCGGGCGCACGCTTATATTCCGAGCTTCCCAGGAAGGATTTATTTATGTGCGCATAAGAGTTTTAGAGCCAGTGGGAGAACGACCAATTAGCCATATTTGCAAAAAGATGCAGGAAAACTTTAACTGAGGGGTAGTCTTAGACCTCCAAGTATTTAAGTGCAAAGGAATAAAGGTTCAGAATAAATTGGCAAATAGAGGAAATTGTTCTCCTGCTAGACATTGGGCATGTTTCACTCGTGGTGATTTGTTACATGTGTTACAGAGAGAAGTTTCGTTTCAAATATCTTCCTGTAAACATCACACTTAATTTAAAACAAAAGATACAGCTTCCATTTTATGTGGAGGTATGGGCTTTGCCTTTCTTAGGCACCAGTTGCCTGAGAATACCTAAAATGAGAAAACAGCAACATTGTATGTTTCAGATGGAGTAGCTTGGATTTGCTGACAATAAACTACTGACTTGACAAAACGACTTAATGTTCAGGATGGAGATGATAGAGATTTCTTTGCAGAGTCTTATTTACTATTTTTCATCTAAAACCAGGCAGTAAATCAATCATCATCTGTAATTATTGCTGCAGTAATTACCTTTGGGGAGTAGGTTATCATTCTTGGTGGCCTTTGTTCAAATATCTCTTTCATTTTCCCTGTTTTATTTTTCTTGAATCATGTCAGTTTCTGAGTGGATTAATAGTATTCTGAAAGCAGTCTGATTGTGAGATTTCTGAAAGGGCTAATAATGCGATTCATCTGAGGAGCTGAAAGATGCTTGCATAGACTAGCATTTAAATTCGTGAATCAGAGTTTGCCCATCAATTATTACATCTTCATTTTTAGTGAACAAACAAAAGCTGTAAGTAATGTTGCAAGGAGAATTTCAACTGTACCTCCAATGCAGCGCTTATTTAAATTCCTGATTTCTTAAGTATTACAGATTTAGTCAGTACAAAATGTAGTTGTACAGATAAAAATAAACAGTATTTTAAATAGCTTATTTGAAAAACTATTCTATGAATGTATGTAAATGAGTTATTTAAACTCATGAGCGCTGTTTTACATCTAAATAAAATATGGAGTTACACATTACATTTCCAATTTGTCATGTACTTAGCAACCCTTTCTGGGGGGAAGATATAAGAGATATTTTTGATATGTCTGTCACTTTTGATAACTTAATTTGAAACTTATATCTTAGGGGAATACTGATACAAGGCAGGTAAATACATTAAAACAAAATGACAATTGAGTTTTTCATATTGAATGCATGAAACTAATGTTCATCTGAAATGGTGGGTGTTAAGAACTAGCTAATGACTAAATTTCTTGTATTTCTTGAAAATACACTTTTTTCAATTACCCAGATTTCTGTTTACATTCCTTTTATAGTTATTTCTCTCTATCCTTCCTTTATGGTTTTTTTTCCTTTTCCCTGTTTTGGTTTCTTGCCAACTTTGGTCTGACTGTCCCCCAGCACTTGGTGAAGATTGCATCTCAGCCTTGGACCTAGGAAAGAAAATAGGCATGGCTAATGTTAGATAAGCCCCTTATAATTTAAGAATAATAAAATCTTCTTTCTGAGGAAAAATAAGATTTAATTATTTTCTGTGACAAACCCTGTCTCTTACAAATACACTGCAGGTTTTTGGCAAAAAAAAAAAAGTCTCAAAAGGAGAGTAAATGACAACTTTCTGAAAAACTGCAATTGAAATATCTTATTTTACTTTAGGAAGGAGGAATTAAAGTTCAACTCTCAGGTACTTGAAGGCAGGGGAAGGATCAGTTGCAACGAACTCATCAGTCCTGACCTATATTTCATTCTACTGATTAATTTATCCCATTTCCTTGGCTGGTTTCTGAAAAAAAAATATCTATTAAGTATCATTGACCTGATCAAAATCACGTAATGTGTTTGGTGAGGAGGAGAGGGAGGATAGCTGGAGAAAAGCAGGTGGGGAAAGACAAGTCGGAGATACGATACTCGTGTACCAGCCCCAAAAGGGGCAGTGTGCAAATGAAGGGTATCCAAGAAGGGCAATTGTTATGTCTCCTTCAAGTCCTGACACCCAGGGGCAGAGCCATTCCCTCAGTAAAACCGTGGTAGGGACCCCTGTGAGGAGAAAGCAAGGGAGGGGGCAGAGCAGCTTCTTGTATGTTGTTTAACTTGGCCATTATGAGTTGTAAACCTTTTTTTGTGACTTGGCATGCTTTGGAGATATCACACTTGGGTTACTGACTGCCTCCCCCCCCCCTCCTTCCTTTCTGGTTTATGGGGTTTTACTTTTAGGAGGGCTTGAGGTTTTTTTCTTTGCTCTTACTACCGGCTTTTGATGAGAAAGTTTGTTTAGGAAAATTGTTAGAAAAATACAATCACGTGCAAAGAAAACTAGCTATCCTTTATACAAAACTGAATGCAAATGTAGTTCTACTAAATGTTAAACACAGGTTTCTCTAAGCTAAAGCCGGGTAATATTCTTTACTACGTTCAAAGCCACCCATGAAAAATCACTGAAATGGTAGTTGTTAGAAAAGCTATCACAAGGAAACTAGTACAGCTTCTCATGTTCAGTAGAAGTGCTGATGTCTGATTTCTTTTTGTGGAAAAAAAGCCCAAACAATCTGTGGTTTTACTTCAAAGTAAATTTTTACTCAATTCAATTTTCTGTCCTATATGCAGAAATAAAATTACTAAATGTAAGTTCCTAGAAAGAGGAACGGTATGCATTTCTCAGTTGTATTTTACATACCCATGCCCTGCTTAAAGAAGGCTTGATATATATTGTCAAGCCCAAGGCTGAAGTTGTTACCTGTTTTTGAGGAAACCTAGGTAATCTTTCCATCTTGAATGGATTTACAACTGCAGCTCAGTTCATGCAGAGTATCGGTGGACTGAACAAATGTATCTGTGCTTTAATGGGACCTGCTTCCTCAGCAGAGATTCCAAGTGAAAGGATGTTTCTCATGCAGAGGTGCAGGTTATGGGGTACCAAGGAAGATAGAATAGTAGTGGATTAAAAGAAAACTGTTACTACCAGCAGCAATAGTTCAGAGAGAATTTGACATTCAGATTTCCTTCTAACAGTAGCCTTTACATTTCTCTGTATCTGTCAACTGTTTGAATGCCTGTTTGCAGCCCCAGCCCTCCCTGGCTTCCAAATTGCATGGGCTAGACTCAAAAGTCATGGGATTGTCTGCTGATTAGACTATAATCAATCCAGCATAAACTAAACCAGCAATTAGTATTGGCATTATTTCTATGAACTTGACTTAAAGTTTCAGTATTATTGGTCCAAAGAACTTTTTTTCTGAACGGGCTGTTTTTAGGAACTGTGTTATTTTGGCATCATCATTTTATAGGGAGGGAACAAAAAATTCATGAGATTCCATTTGGCCTGAAAAGCAAAAACATCTGTTTGATGCATGAGTAAATTGCTGGCTTCTATTTGGCCATCCAAAAAAGGGCAAAAATTAAGATACCAAACATAAAAGAGTACATGAAAAAAAAAAAAAGAAAGAAAGAAATTACAAAGAGGATTTAAGATTAGCATCTTTTATAATGCAGGCTATTTATAGTGTTCTGTTTTGGACTTGCCAAAGCATGCCTTTATGTATTAAAAAAATCCCTCACAACAAAAACATCCATCCCAAACCTTTAGTAATATTCATTGACTTTGGCAATGCATATTGATAGTCTTGACTAGCTGCAGGATTACAGTAATGCTGCCCAGTCATTTCTGGGGCCAGCATGAGTTGCATTGGCCATCATTGCCTGCTGCTTGGGGTTAGGCACCATTAGAAGTGAGCATCTAAACAGCTTCTGGCCATACTGCTGGTTTCCACAAAGGTGAAATCTTGTGGCAAAGCTAATATGAAGAGGTTTAGTAAGGCTGCTGATGTGTTTGGATTGGTTTGATTTTGTTTTCCTGAGTTGCTGTTAACTTGTGCAACAAGGGAAGCTGTCAGTATGGAGTCACTTATCTAACACGTGTAGGATAACATTATCCACCATGATCTAAGATCTCTTGAAAGGCTTTATGTTGCTCTATAATTCATTCTGTCTAATTTACAGCTGGTTTAATTGTTCTCAATTCTTTGTTCTGAAACATGATTCAATATTTTCAAACTTGCGCATTTTGAAAAAAAATCTTCCTTTTGAATAACTGTGCATGAGGAAAAGACCCAGGAAAACCGTTAACATTTTATGTAGACCATATGGATTCACTAATTTATTTTCTGCATAAAAGAATTAAAATACGATATTTGGAAGGTTTTTATAGATTGACTAAAATACGGTATAAGTTCTGCTAACCTAAGACAACCTCCTAGAATCTTTTCCTAGCCATATTTTACAGTTTCCATTGGTTTCTGCAGGGCTACCTGAGCTCAGAATCAGTCCCATTTGGGGGTTGGGAAAATGAATTATTTCACTTAAATAAGAACTGTGGCATATATATGTACATATATATAAATATTTCCCTGAAGGGACATCACACAGATCTACAAAGAATTTGGCCTGTTTTATTTGGTGCTGTGAAAATGTACATGTCTGTTTTCAAATACATTTTGCAGAGTGTTACTACAAAGCATTACAGTTTTCCAGTTGCTGTCTTTGTAAAAGTTGGACGGCACAAGAGAGGCTTTTAAATACTTTTAAATCGTAATGTAACATTTGGCATAGGACTCTGACAAAAGATGGATGTGCAAAGACCAAAAGAGGTTTGTTTTTGTTTTAAAATTAGACAACTTGGTTTCTATTTCACCTCAAGTATGAGTAATTATGCTAGTTTAGCAATTATTAGAGATGAAAGAAATTCTGTTAGATATGAGTCTCCTAAACTTCAGTAGCTTTAGCTTTAGCCAGGATAATGATCAAGGAGTAGTTAGCCATATGCCTAGGGACTATGCTGTAGCAAAAAAGATAGGGCTGATCTTGGGGGTATCCTTATTACAACATGTTATAATTAACATTTTCATTCAGCCCTCCTACTTTCCAAAAAAGGCTGCTTTATTTTTTCTGTGCACACACTGGTAAGACTGCACAAAATTGTTCTCTTCCAATGAATTTTTGAACCAGGACAGTTGTCTTCCATATTTAGAATATTAGTTAACACTGGTCATGGGGTTTTTGCCCCCCATTTCATGTTCCTTTAGTTTCCTATACATTTTTTCCCCCTCTATACTGCGTAATTATTAAGAAAAAAGATGTAGAAGACTTTTCCCCCCTCCTTTTTAGGATTTAGTCTAAGTTATACATGTCCTTCTGGGCTGTGCGTGTTTGGGGTTTAGATTTTCCTTTAGCTAGGGTGATGCTGTGCATGCCATAGTGCAATTGTTCTTTGTACAGTTGAATCCACAGAATGGGTACTCAAAAGGATTGTAGGGCTGTTACTTACCAATTCTGCGCAATTAAAACCCAGTGAAATTTTGGGGGCTTGCTTTCATTGTGATCCCCTTCCCTTTTATTTATTTTTTTTTTTTTTTTGTATCATGGGAGTAAGGAAGAAGGGTGTTGTTTCAGTGAGTGATTTGTCTCATACTTTCACTTTTAACTGTAGGTGCAATTAGATGTAACTTTTCTTTGGAAGAGTAGGAATTGTAGTCCTTCAAGATTTCTTAAAGTTATCTATCTATCTATCTATCTATCTATCTATCTATCTATCTATCTATCTATCTATCTATGTCAGTATAGTGAAATTCACCCCCTTTGTTCAATGTGATGTGGGCTTACTGTAGTTCTTGTAAATGCAATATCAGTAACTAGCTAGCCTTCTTGCAAATTTGGCAGTGCTAGTCCTTAGCTAGACAGCTGGCTGAGGCAGAACACCTTTTTCCTGAGGAAAAAATGGATGGGATGTTAATAGTGAGCATTCTCAATGTTTTCCTTCTGTCTCAAATCTGGGTTTTGGAGAGCTTATTCTCTCATGCAGAGGCAATAACCTGGAGCATGAATTTTGCCCGTATCTAACACGAATGCAAAACCACTCCAGTTTCTCACAGAGATGCTCAGTGTTCCACACATGTGGAAAAGCTAGAGCACTTCTATATCTAAATGTCCCGGTTGACTGTAAAATAGATGGCTTTTGTGCACAGTCCCTGAGACCTGTTGTACCCTTATTATTTTTATGTTGTGTTTTCCTGGAAAAATATATTTCAAACAATGAATTCCTTGATAATTGATTTTCTAGTTTCATTTTTCTGTTGTTCACTCTTTTGGTAACACATCAAGTTCAACTTCCATTATTGATTCATTCATTTTTGTGAAAGAGACTTTAAAAACAAAAATAAAATAACTGCTCTGTTTCTGGACTGGATGGTGTGATGTAGTGAGGCAGTGTCCTTGGGAAGACCAGGCTGTGCTTTGATCAACAAAAACTTTCTCTGGCACAGAATTATGATGGCTGGGGTTTTTTTTCCAGACAGAGTCAAGTGACTTTCTAACTTTTGACAGTGGCAGTAGGAAGGAGGAGGGGGTGGGGAAGTTAATTATTTTCCACCTCCAAAGAATACAATTGTGAGGAAGGAACTTTCTGATTCACTGGTTCCAGGACAACAGGATGTCAAGATCCATGCCTGATGTAACGTTTTCACTCTGAAGATGGGAGGAGGAAATGGGTTTGCATTGGCCTCTGCGTGCAACCACTGACTGGGAAGGGATTGTGTTACGTGACTTTAAAGAGCTGGAGCACAGGAAGAGATTTGGTTTGCAATTTCTGGTGAATCTGTTGAGTAGGACACTTGCTTGTCAGAAGAAAATGTAAATCAATGAAGAAAGGTCAGAAATCTTTAAGGGAAAAAATTTTAAAAACAAAAAGGGCTTGCATGCTGCAAGATGTTTAGTGCTCAGATACTGCACTGCTTAGTTTGTAGTTACTTAGTGGAATAGCCACCTTGCACCAAACTCTTAGATTCTTTATATAGTTCACAGGTGCTTTGGGGTTTATGAATGTTGTAGAGTAGAAATTATTTAAAGGAGGCAGCAGGAAAAACTTGGAAATAATAACGTGTCTTATCTCCTCCCCTGTTCTAGATGTGAGTATCTTAGTGCAACGGGGCATCTCATAGCAGTCACTTACCTGACTCAGGTTTTGGAGATAGAGATAAAATTCCTTTCCTCCTGGGCTGAAAATAATTGAAGTGGTGTGCTGCTGCTCTTCCTCTCTCCTTTGCTGAAGAGGGAAACATCTTTGCTCTGCTGGGATGTGAGAGGCATGAGTTCTGTTTTGTGCTTTGTCTAAAGGTGTTTTACCTGTATATCACAGGGAGGACGTCAGTCATTACAGAGCAACATATTGTGTTATGAGTGGGAGTTGCCCTGTTATTTTTGTCAATGCCACTCCCCTTTTCAAAAGTCTATTATTTTTGGACAAGAGGGTGAGAAAGAGCAGGAGACTCAGGGCTCTAATAGCTTGAGTACCTTAAAGAAAAAGGGGAGACCTGGGTTCTGGTCTGCCACGTACTTTCTGCCACTTCTGATGAATTATTTAGGTGCAACTAGAATTGGATTCCACTTATCCCCCTTCCTGTGACAGTGCCCCAACCACAGGGATAAAATATCACGCTAATTCTTCTTGTTTCTAGTTCAGTGAATATTGTAGATGAAGTATGGTAGCTTCAACAGCAATGAATGAGTGCACTTCAAGTCTGAGGGTAAGTGTTCTTTGTTAGGAAGCTCGAATCCTCCTGGTAGAGGAGAAAGTTCAGCTGGTGCCACCCACATCCTGGGTGAGTGATCTAACCAGTGGATGTGGGCAAGAGGGGAAAAGGAAAGTGTATTTCAACCCACACATTTTCTGCCAGTGCTTTATAGCACCCAGGGAAGGGTGTATGAGCTCTCAAGAAGCAGCCCATAAGGTAGGCAGGAGAATACTCAATCACCCACTGTCCAACTGTGGTTGGGCTTCAGTTTGATTTCAGCACTGAGAAAGCCTCGATGGTAAAACCACATCAGTGGCATCTGAACAGAACTGCTAACAATTTAGATGCAGCATCCCCTCACTAGTTTTTTTGGCTTCTGCGCTCCTCTGTGGATATAGACCAGATTGCTGTTCTGCGTGATAGAAAGTCATCTAGAATAGAGCAGAGAGTCAGAAGGATCAAAAATTAACTTATAAAACCCTAGTACAGAATAGGAGATCTCTGATAAATCAGGGATAATCTCAGTTGAAAGGAGGTAGGTGTTTGGTTTGGTCTGGTTTTTATTGACTCAGTATGTCTTTAGGTAATAGAGCTAAAGCATGCAGCTGTGTTTCAGTTTGGTATTGGAAGTGTCAGACAGCCCAAAGTCCTCAATGTAAGTGTCCCATTTTAGGCCCATAAATAAATGATTTAACTTTCAGAGAGAAGGATCATCTGCAGTAACCTTTACTGTAAGTCTTCATAGCCCTTCTTTATATCACCTGTCTTCAGACTTGGGTAGTGTTGGTTACTTTGAGGTTCTATGATGCATACATTAGTTTAATTCCAACTCCTCTCTCTTGCTGAGTTTAGACTTTCGTAGACAGTGTTTAGTGGATTTCCTGTTTGCTAAGCACAGTTGAAAATACAGTCTGTAGAAGCACCAGGAATTTGTATTTGTTGTGTTGAGTAAGAAAGCTGAGGTGATACAGAGCTTCAGGATACTGAGGAGAATAACTCTGAATGTGTTCATGTTAAGTACTGCACATGGTAAATAGAGTTAAAATTTATCTTAGTCTCCTGATTTTTGTCTTCCCCCAAAATGAACTGGCTGCCCACAGCACATTGTCAGGAAGGGTGGTGGAGTATTCAGCCTAACACTGAGGACAGCTGGAAGTCTTGACCCTGGCACCAAGAGTTGTCTCCCTCTTGCTTTGCTAATAACCATTTGACTCTGAGATCTCTTATAATCTGTTACGTTGCATGATAGAGAGTCTTAGGGAAGACTGAAATTTACCTGAGGTTTATAAAAAGCCCTAAGATTCTTTGGAGAAAAGTACTTTTTAAAATATAACCGTATTAGTTTACTTACCAATAGAAATATGAGTAGATGTATATGTGGTTTAACCTTTTAAAAGGATGCATGGTTATGGAGGAAAAGTTAGAATTTAATATAGGATTAATTAATTTATTACCTCAGCTATCCCAAAAAGGATATCTTCCCTCCCCCTACCCAGCTTTGGGGTTTAGAATTATACCCCTGCTGCTGGAAAGAGCATCTTCTGCCTTTTCTGCACACACTGTTATGTAAAACTGGACGTCTTTAGGCTGTCACATTTGGATACTGTCATTCCTGAGATCAAGGGCTGGAAGAATATCCAAAGGATTTCTTAAGCATAATTTCTTTCCACTTAAGTATATTTATTACTTTTATGTTTATGTGCTGCCTAGGAAAATACTTTATTTTAGCATAAGAATAATATTTTCCAACCACTGCAGTTTAATTGGGAACTCCTAATTCAGTCATTCTACAAGAAGAACATTAGGGGAAAAAAAACAAGCTCAGTGTTTGGGACAGACTAAAGAGAGGAGTGAAGAATATGAGTGCTATGAGGGACTTTGTCTTCTGGAAAAAGCAAATGCAAGAGGAAAGAATGCTTTATATAACAGGAATCTTTTAAGGAAAATAATTTCCAATGTCAAGAGAATATTGTTACCATGCTGGGGGGGGGGAATAGAAATAGGAAAAGGGATATGTCACAGCACAAAGGAAAACAAATCAGCCATATACATATTCATGCATATGATTAATTGGACTTTTGTAAAGCTGTGGCTACACGCAGAACTGTTTTTCAATGGAGTTCTGGAATGTAGATATTTGAAATGTTAATATGCCAATGCATTTCTTTTCTTTTTCCAATTGTCCCAACATTAAAGCCATTGGGAGCATTTACATTTGACAGTCAAACTGGCAAGCTGGCTAGTAGCTGATAGACATGAGTTGATGCTAGGTGGAGACGGTCAGAAAACACTACTTTCTTAGTAGTTCTGAATTTTATGAATGTCAGTTATCTTAAAGGCCATTATGAAGCATTCTGAAATATTTGCTGAATTCCAGAAGCCACCCACTGGATTGCTGCTCTCGTGTGCCACAGCCAGGTGTGAAGTCCTGTGCTGGTATGTGTCAGCCAGAAGGGTTTGAGAGGTGAGCCTTAGACACCAGTGGTCCCTGGGGAGAGAAGAAAGCCAGGGAAGGTGTAGCCCTAGCAGGTGATTCACTGACACGTGATCCTGAATTTAATACTTCTCTGTAACTTCTTTAATTTCAATTTTGCATCCTGACTGAACCCTTGTGGAGATGTATTTCCACAGCATGTTATTGCAAAGTGTGAAACATCTTTAGAATCCATTGACTTTAATAGAGCCAGAGGATACTCAATGTCCCCTGCAACTGGCTCTTAAATTTGCCTTCTGCTATATGATTAATCTGTCTGCTCATACTTAATATCTACCTGTAGATGGTGGCAGTATGAATGTCCTCTTGGTTTTTATGTGGCCATGAGGAGTAGCAGAGAGATACTTCCAGAAATTACAGTCATTTGTAGATACTGAAATAATGGCACACACGTTTTATTTCTGTTCTGTCTCAGTAACTCAGTAAATTGTGTATTGATTATGCTAATACAGCTAGTGTCTCTATTACTTGTCTGCAGAAATTATTCAAACATGTAGATTGAAGATGCACTTGGCAAACTTACCATCCTAAGAAAAAGGCTTTTGTGCAAAGATGGCTTTAAATTGAATTACTAATCATATGCTAATGGAAGTTTATAGATCAAGTATTGAATTGTACAAAATGTAAAGTGCAAGGTAAAAATATGTATTCTAAACTTCCTATCCTGACAGTCTTAGTTGCTACATTAGGTTTATTTTCACTTCTCTCAAGGAATATGTTTTATGAAGGGATAAATCAATAGCAATCTATTTTTATAGTTTATTTTGGGAAATGTAGCTTCTCCTGCTTTGTTTACCAAGCTGAATAGAGGCTCAGGCATTTGGGGCAGTTATTTTTTTTCTTTTTCAAAATTTATTAATCTACCTAGACTAGAAGAAAACCGACTTTTTTCAATTATCTTTTGTTTTTATTTTATTATGGTTTGTAGAAGGTCAGAAACCATAAATCTTAGCCAGAGTTCTCCAAAAGGCTTCCCTTTCAGTGAAAGTGTAATTCTCCACATTTCTAATTTTATCCATTTCTTTTCTGTACAAGTTTTTTCCAGGCATCAACCAGAAAATGACTTGTGCTCTTCCTTAGGGTGCTAAATCTACAGATTAATTTTTCAGAGAAGGGGAATCCTGGTTACTCAGTAGAATTCGAACGAAATTTTGCAAGCTAGAAAATCTCTATCTATTTTGTAGCAACTTTAGAAAGCAATCTCCCTCCTTTATGGTCTAACCATGAGTCTCATGATCAGACTAAGCAAAAGGGGTGAAATCCTCATTGATCAGCAGGTGTTGCTGTAGAGCAGTCAGGAGCTTAAGTCTAAATTTAGGACCTCTCTATCAAAATTCACACAGGTTTTCCTTATTGGCTGTCCTTGATGGTTCTACTTGGTTTGTTGCATTGGTTTTTTGTTTTCTCTTAATTTATTTTTGTTTGGTTTTTGGAGGTTTTTGTTTGTTTGTTTATTTATTATTTCTTTAAAAAGGAATAGCTGGTCCTAACATTGACAATCACCAATTTAAGCATGAGATGTGCTCCGAACTGAAACCAGGGTTTGCCTTGGACACTGGCTGTACCAAAGCTGAAACATCTTAACCTTTCACATGGATACAGCTTCAGTTTAGAGATACAATTTTTTATTTTACGTATAATTTTAAAAACTGTTATCTGTCCAACCCACAGCTTTTATAATGGGAGATAGAACTGACATGTTGAATTTCTCTTTTCCCTCACTGATATATTTTTAAATTGCTCTCGAGAAGCGTGGTGCCACAGTTGTGGTGATCTACTCTCTTTTTTGAAATTTTATTACTTGGGGTTCCTGTTTTTGTTTCTCAGAAGTTGTCCTGAGAAAATGGGTAGTAGGAAATTGATCATTTGTTGTTTTAAGGAACGGATGAGTCAATTGAGAAATATTACTACAGCTAACAAAACAGGTGACCTGTGGTCATAAACATATAGTTGTAGGGACAAGAAATATTGTTGCTTTTGTGACAACATGTATCTAGAAGTTCTGTTCAGCCATAAGGTCACTTATTCATAGTGGATTGATAATGTGATATTCTGCTTTCCTGGGGCCTGTCTTTCACTGGTACTCTGGCTTCATTACAGAGGATTCATCTTACCTTATGCTAGCATGGGGTATAGCCTATAATGAAGGTGACATCTCTGTGTGCAATTACAGTCTTAGGGTATCAATAATTTTGATATTTGAATTAATATTATTGCATACACGCTACTCTTTTATTTGCATACCATCCTTGTTCCTTTTTTTAGTTACATGCCATGCTCGTGCTAGAAAAAGGGTTTTGGTTGGCAAAATTTAAATCATCCCTTTGTATAGATTCTGCTTAAAGGTGTCTTCCTCTTCCGAAAGAAAACATTGTAGTTAATATTTAAGGGAGGTTAACATTGGTTGTTTGTAATTCTGCCTTTCTTAGCTGAGCTTAACAGTGGCCTGAGAGCTGAAACAGCACTGAAGTTTTCAGAATCTGTTTGTGAAAAGGTGCTAAGTGCTAATAGAGAGCTTATCTGATGCTACCAGCTGTAGCCTATTTAATGTAAGGCATACCCTTGCAAGTTGGAGGAAGGAGCTAACTTAATGCAAAGGAAAATGAGATGCATTTTGTAGGTGACTCGCTAATTCAGTGGGTTTTTGTAGAATAGTTTTCTTTTCCTTTTACCATTTTCCCCTCTCAATATGGTTTTATTTTTCCTGAGAAATATGTCAGTCTAATTGACTATTATTGAAAAGTCTGTGCCATGGCCTGTTGTGATCTGCTTGTTTCTGTTGTGACTGAGAATCCTTAAAGGGATGAACAAGGGTTTAGAAAAATCTAACCACAATGCTACCTGCTCTTATACTTGTTTTCTTTTTTAAGTGCAATAAAGATATAGTGGTCAGCCTTTGTTGAAAGCAAACCTCAGCTCTCACAGAATTTTCAGATCCCAAAATAGCAGGGAAGTTGTAAAATGTTTGTTTTCACAAGGCATACGCTGCCATGTTTTCATGGTACAAAATTGCATACCTGGAAACAATTAGTTAGGCAGCATCCATGTTTATTTTTTCCATTTTAGGAGCTTAAAATATTTGGTGTACCTCTCAGTCCGCAGTGTGAAGCTGAGTACATTTCACTGTGCAATCAGATCTCAGGAGCAGTGAGATTCTGGTACTGCAGCTGGTGGCAGTAGACATTGAGGAAAGAACAGCAGAAAAAATTAACTCTTTCATTTTGGTTTGCACTTTATAGTGGAGATTTTGTTTACTTCTCAGCAGGTAGCCACTTGGGAATCAGTTATTGAAAAGTTCATGTTTGAACACCTCAATTCGATCTAGAAAGTTAAAAAATGGTAGCATTCTTAAACTGCATTTTTGATCTGAGAAGGGACATTTACCATGGTTGAGGACAGCAGATACATCTACAACCTTTAATAAGGCTGATTAGTAGGTAGTGATGATCAAAGTGAGTTTCCTCCTGAGGGATGGAAGAGAGGACTCATTTTCAGTTTTAGAGCTTTTTCTTAAGTACATTTTTTGGAAATATATCAGCAGCAAATGATGGACATAAATAGGGTCAGATTAGGCTGCTGCAGAGGTTTTCCTGGGAATTTTGAGGGGGGTCACAATAGATGGTATTGTTTTTGGTTTTTTTACATTGTAAACTAGCTTTATTCATTATTTTTCTTGCTTTATTAATGAAACTTACTGATCTGTGCTACCTTAGAGAAAAATCTTTTTACTTAGCTTAGTTTGCGTTTGACCACGTGTTCCCCAAACCTCAGGTTTTCGTGAGCTTTTCCCACTGCTTTCTTTGTCTGACCGGTTTCCTTCAGCTGTGAGGGTGCTGGGATGACTGCTTCAGTGTAACAAAGAAAATCCTACAGTGTTATCACAGCTGAGGTACTGCTAACATCGTGGCTGCAAAACACAAGTTGAGCTCATAAATTAGCTCATAAAATCATATTTTGTGAAATACTGGACTGACTGCAGGGCTGGGGAAACTTTTGTCAGATCTCTGTAGATGAGAAGAGTTTGCTTGCTAGCCACAGCTCTGGGATAGAGATATAGATTGTTTAGAGTCCTTCAGAGATTGTACTTGACTCTTTCTGATATATGCACTGTATTACAAGTTTCTGGTGTTCTGAGAGTGTCCTTATGAAAACTGGTGTTTTTTTTCTAGAAACTCAGATTCTAGAAACAACCAGTTGTATGAAGCCTTGGGGTTGGCGGAGGAGGAAAAGAGGTACCTGTGGAGTGTGTATATGTATCTCTTCTTTTGCATATATGTCTAGATTTATATGTGATTCCTAAGTGTTGCACTCTCTTGTCCCAAGAACCAGGAAAAAACGCCTCAACTCTTTGGACTTTTAATTCAGTTGCATGATTATTTTTTGAGATCTGAATTCTTGGGAGTGGAAATGCTGCAGAAGTGCAGTCTTTCCCCTTTCAGCTTTTTCCCCTGTGGAGGCAGAATGAATTCTTTTCTCTCCGCTGTTCTCTGACTCAAAGAACTCGGTCTTTGGGAGAATAAAAAGGAAATGGTTCTGCCTTTTAGCTCTTCCCTTGCTTTTGCTTTGGGAGAGTCAATCTTACTTAGGCATCGTATCAGAACGTAAGAGAACAGCTCTCTCTAATTTTTCAAAGTAGCAGCAGAATGGCTCTTGTTAGGTTCACTCACCCAACAAGTTTTGAATAGTGAATCTGACAAGAATTGTATTGTTTTTAGTTCTACTGCTCTGGAAAGCTGTGAGCCAAGGGAAAGATGCTGGCATGGTATATACAGTAAAACAGCATGGGGTTAGTTCTCCTTTGCAAGGCTGTCTGCACTGCTGAGATGTTTGCTACTGAATATAGGATTATTACTATTTTTTAAAGCTTATGTGTGAACTAGCACACACACCTCTCCCATCTGCCAGGAGAAGGCTTTCTCTTATCTGTGTGGAGCAAGCAGAATCTTAAAGCCCATAATTGTTCTCTTATTTAGATCCGTAATCAAATACAGTAAAGTGCATTGAAGACAAATATCCCAGAGGAAATTGGATTTGTTTTTTTAAGCCAAGAAAAAGATTTGGTCACACTGCTCTCAGATTTGTAGCTTCCATACAGCAATGTATTCTGTCTTGGTCTGGTCTCCACTTTCGCACTTTGCAGTGCAGCTTTTCTTGCCCATGTTGTGCAAGCATTGCTGGCTTTCAGAACTGAGGCTGGTGTAAAGATGCTTCAAACACTTCAGCTACCTACCTAACATCTTTTTTGTTTTGTTTTTGTTTTGTTTACCTTTTTCTGACAGTAGAAGAAAATGAAACAGAGGACCATCAGGCAGGTGTGGGACACACAGCCGCACAGACTGGTAATGCTGAATTCCTTCATTAGTGCTTGCTTTTCATTTGACAACAGTGTGAGGGATTTTGGTATCAGGGTGTGTTTGCAAAGCCTGCACTCTTCTTTCTCTGTTTCAGCTTAGCATTCTTGGAGCTTGCAATAGAAAATAATGTTTCTCGCTCCTTACCTTTCAATTTCTGACAATTAGAAATTCTGCCTTGTGTAGGTCAGCTGACTGAAAGTGAGATGTTTCTAAAGTACAGCATGCTTTTCATTTTTTCTTATTTCCTTTTCTGTTAAATTTAATCCTCCTCTACATTCCCCATATAACCACCCCCCCATGCCATTTCAGATAAACTTTATTATTAATTTCATTTAAACTATTTCTGTATTTCTAAAATATGTGGATGGGGTGATTTCTTTAAAGAATGTTTGTATAATTTCTTGACAGAGATTAATTAGGGGCTCTTTAATTTTATTAAGTAAGATTGGGTGGGCAAAACTGTTGAGTCAGGATCACAGGGAAAAATATTGTTAATACTCATGAAGCAATAATTTTTAATTCCCCAAAACAACAAGGGCTTCTTTGTTCTCTAACATGGTTGGAGGATGCAGGAAATAATTTGTTTCTGTCTTTGGTACGGGTTTCACAGAATTTTATCTGAAGAGAAGGACTGACTCATCTGCATAGTCTTATTCATTCAGCTGAGGTCACCTTTTGGAGTAAGGGCTGGCTCCTTAAGGATATTCCTAGAAGGCTAGTCATGTCTGAATATGTGTAGGTAATCTGTTTGAGAACAGTTGGAGTTATTCCTCTCATGAAGATGAAGAATGCAGTTAATTTTTTCTTCAGCTTTATATTTCTGTGTGTGTCCTGTGGGTTTGGTGCCTTTTATAGGTTCTAATGGCTTTGTGCATAAAGCAGATTGTTTGAAGAGAGTAAATAAAAGCAAGGGAGTTCTTTGCCTTTTTAATGGGAAATTTCTCCAACTCTTTTCAGCGTACACGTGTCTCCATTTAAATCTGCAAATTCTTGAAAAAAGCCAACTTGTCCTGCTTTGGACACATGAACTTGAAAAATAAGCAACTGACCAGAGATCAGTGTTAAGGAATCGTGGCTCTTCTGCCTTATTTTTTTTTTTTTGTCTTAAAATAATTCTCAGTGGTTGAGTTGCATTGCTAGTTCTTAATTTACCATCATGTCCTGTGTTGTTCTCTGTTTATTTCTAGGCAGGATTTAGCATACTGTTTTTCTCCATAGCAGGAATGCAGTGCCAATATTAAAAACAAAAAACCTGATAGAGCAAACAGTACAGAAGGCCTGCACTGTGTACATACTGCCAGAAGTTTTTATAGTAATACTTTGTATCTAAGCTCTGGCTCTAACCATTAAATGTGCTTTTTATAGAGTACCAAGTTATAATGTAGTGCAGCTACGGCATATTAATCTTACTGCAGAGATTTAATGAGGCAGTTGTTTTGCGATGGACACTATTGGGAGCAGAGAGCGACAGAGTTTTACTTTACCACTGAGCTGAAGAAATATTCCTTGCCTGGTAATAATTATAACCACATGATCTAAGTTTTCCTTTCTTCTGCCAGCACTTTTCCATGCAGAAGTGGCTTGGAAGGAGGTCTACTGCAAGGCAGTGAAATGGATTGGAAAGGAGGCTGTTTTCTTGGTAGTTTGATGTTTTAGTTGGGATTATCCATGGATCCTTGCAGCATAGGCAGAAATATGTAAGATGAGTTTCAAGAATACAGACAGTCTTTGCCAGTCCACTGAGATGACTTTTAGATATTCATTACTTTTACTTGACTTTTATATGGGTTATAAAAAGTAAATGTGGTGAAACCTCATTTTTACATGGGCAGAATAGAATTTCTGCTGGTTGGCCTTAAACCGCTCCCATACTTGAAATTAATTGAAGTCCATGGCTTTATTGCCTCCAACACTTTTAAACCAATGCAATTTTTCATTTTCCCCGAAGTTGCAGTTTTATTAGACCAAGTTACAGCAATAACATCCCTTATGAGAAGGAGGAAGAAGGGAAGGAGGCAACCACCTGCCAGGGAACATAGTAATGAGAAAATCATGCTTCTTTTAATTTCCATTTATAAATAATGTTAACATAATCAGGAAGAGAAGACAACTGTTCTTTCTCTTATTTTTTTTAAAGTGCCTTAATAGGCAGAATTTATTTCTTGTCCAAAAAAAGCAACTTTCATTCATTTCTACACTAGATAATTTCCAGTGGTATCTGAAGGTGGAGACGATGTGTGGGCATTGTTGCTGATGGATATGGAAAAATTTCAGTTGGTGCACAAGCAGCCTCCAAAATATGGCAGGGAAGCCTCTGGAAATCACAGTGGTGTTTGCAGATGTTGAGAAAAGTAATTTTACTATGAGCACCATCTTAGTGAGGGAATTGTGGCTGTGATTGTTGCAGATAGTGTGGAGAAAGAAATGTGCGAGTTGAATGACATTTGCCTTGAAGCCTATATGTGAGCCTGAGCTTTGAACAAGAGGTTAAGGAGAAAGTACAGATGAATGCATATTGTATTTATAAAATATTTTATTCTAGTCTTCCAAAAGAGCTGCTCAAATAAGGCAGCTTATCCTCAATTTAAGTAAGTATTTAAGGTTAGACCAGCTCTTGATGGAAGATATTTGTTGTTGAAACAGAACAGCTATCTATTCACAAAACCTCCAAATGATATTTGCTCTCTTTAAACATCTTTTTATTTTGATGGTGACATCTCTTCACAGAAGCAGATCACAGTGGAAATACATTCATTGAGAGGGGCTGAGACTGCCAGAACTCATTTCACAAAGCTGTCATAGGCTAAACTCGAACCTAGGTCCCAGAGGGTCCCACTTAAGTGTTGACCTAAAAACAAATGTGCCAGTTGGCTAGAGCATGTATTCTAAAGTTGCAGCAGAAGGGAATAAGCTTGACTGACTTCTGTCCCTGTAGAGTTTATATCTGCAAATGCAGAAGGAGAAGCAAAACATTATTAGTCTTAAAATGATTCTAATTTTAATAACTGGTCGCTAAGTATGAAGCTTTAAATTGAGTGATCCTTTAGGCTTTTGTGCACTAAGGGGTGCATGTGTGCCTACGTTTGTGTGTGTGTGTTGCTGAATTCCTGTGAAATGCAAGTGTTTCTGAATAGTGAGTCTCAAGTATTCCCTCCCCTCCCTTTTCTTTCCTTCAGCACCATACTTAGAGCAGAGTCAGACACTACCCTTATTTTAAAACAAACAGGTCTGTAAACTTTATGTGCAGCATTTAAATACTCATGTTAAAATTCAGACCTAGTGCCCACATTTCCCTGAGTGCTGTCAATTTTATGAGATGAAACTGGGAGCTTGAGCTGAACAACTAATACTATGCAGTGTGCACATGCTGCCTTCCAACAAGTGTTTAATGATGTTGGGGTCAGTTTGCAACAGTTAAGACAATTATTTCATTTTCTGAGCTGTTTAGAACTTGGAGATCTCCTAGCTACATTTATTAATCTTTCAAACTATTTTGGTAAATGAAGAAGCAATGGAAGTTATTAGATTTAAAATATTCAATAATGTCTAAAATGCCATAAAGTCTTTTTATAATTAGCATACCTTTTTCGGTTTGGACATTTGCAGGCTACTTTTCTATTTGGAAGTAGCTGCCCAAGTGGAAATTTCCACTCTTGAAAGAACCTTATGGATGTAATTTGTCATGTAAGGACTCAGTGTATAGACAGGGCGTTTTGCACAGCAAATGTATTTTTGCTTTCAGAACGTGTTTTTTATTTAAAAAAAATAATCTGGTTTCTCTCTGTAATATAATTCCCTTAAAAATAAACACTGCCCTTTACCCCTGTCAAAGAAATTCCTTGGTTTTGATCACAAGCCACATGGCATGAGAAAGACTTCCTGACATGGGTCATTTCCAGTTTCTGCTTGCGGGTCCATCTGTGTTTGCACAGTTGAAGGGCAGGGTGCAGCAGTATGGACCAGAGGATACAGAGAGATGATGAGAGCTCTGACCTTGGTTGTGGGCAGCAAGAAATGCAGGAATGGCTGTGCCCAGATGACTGTAGGGTTCTGAGAGCGGATGTGAGTGGTTTTAAAGTGGAATTGCCTTCCTCCTTCTCTTCACACACCACTCTACCCCAATATGAATGTTGCGTTGGCATGCTCTAGTTTCTCTTCTTCCAAGGAGTTGTGCATGATCCTAATCAATTCCAAAGAAAGTGTGTTCACAGATACCACCTCTCTGTTCCCCTGGCCAGGGAGCCTACTCCTGGTTACTCACTGGCTTGGCTAAAGAGTGTCGCATCTTAAAATGCACTTGCACAATATCCTATTATTATAGGAGTTCATCCTTGTTTTCTAAAATGACTTGTTTCAGTCTCAGCTCTCTCAAATATCTGAAAGGAAAGATGAGGCAGCCAAAGCAGAAAAGGGAAAAGTGGTGAAACACTTGCATTCCTTTTGCTGGAATGTGCACAACCGTTTCTCTTCTGCATTTCACTTGTTGTACTGTGGTTCCCAAGGAAAAACAAAGTTAAGTGCCAGCTTGCTTTATTAGGAAAGACAGATTGGTTTATTTCTGTCTTTGAAGGAAGCTTTTAGTAAAATGGGCAAAAAGTCAGGAGCCGTTAAAGCTACTGTGTTCCTCCTCAGAGGAGGAAGAAAAGTTCTAGGCCACACATAATCTCACTGAGCTGAGATCTGCAGAGCTGAGGCAGTGCAGTGAGCTGTGAGGTGTCTCTGCACACATGAGTCGGTGGTGAGGCTGATGTTTCTTCTAGTCAGAAGCTTCAGCTGGGCTCAGGACTGCTGATCTGAGGCTGGAGCTATCCTGCTGTCCCCCAAATGCCTGTTAATATGTCAAACAGATAAAGCTTTCTCTGTGCACTCTGTAGCTTTTATACTAGAGTAGTTAGTTTCCAGTTTTCCATAATCTGGCAAACACAAGAACTTGATGAGCACTGTCTTTAATTCATACACAAGTTCAGAGCATGAGTAGCATTTTGACCCAGTGTAAGCTTTCCAGGGCTTTGTTTGTGCCAAATAGTGTGGTGATGGAGTATTGGAGTGGGTTGTAAAATCAAGATTAATTTCATGTTTATGTAAATCAAATTTGTTAGTCTCTTAATTCTGGTAATTTCCTGTGAAACGCTGTAGTTAACAGTGAAAAGAAGTTCCTGCACACTCATTGATCTGATTTTTCTTTTCATTGAAAACCTAATTGCATAGGTGGTTTATCCTTTCTTATGATGATCAAAACAGCTTCAATAGCTGTGATAAAATTGACTATTCTAACACTGAAGCATGGAAGAATAGCCTGAGTGAGAAATGGAGCTGCATTTGTGGGAATAGAAGGGAAATTTGCTTTTCATTGAGATTAAAAAAAAAGAAAGGAAAAAAGCCTCTGTTGCTTATTTAGCAATAAATTCTACAGTGTGCTGCAGGCTCATGCCAAATAGCTTTCTTCTCATTATTAGCACAACAACCTATTTTGATTTTTTTTTCTTCTCGAATGTTCTCTTCTTACACGCCTGACATCACAGTCTTGATTTTCTTTCAGACCCTAACTGTAAACTAGAGGACAAGGCAGAAGATGGAGATGTGCTAGACTGTAAGAAAAGGCCGGATGAAGGGGAGGAGTTAGAAGAAGAAGCTGTGCACAGCTGTGACAGCTGCCTCCAGGTGTTTGAGTCACTGAGCGATATCACAGAACACAAGATTAATCAATGTCAACTGACAGGTAAACAATACTTATCACTTTGTGGCTTCGTGCACTGCTCTATTTCTGATTCCCATCCTCTGCTTCTGATACCCCTCCTTTTTCAGTTATTTTATTCCTGCACTTGAATGCTTGGTTGAGACCTTTATAAACAGATTTTGGGAGAGGATTATACTATAGATGGAGCATTTTAAATTTCCTTAATATCAAAGGATATGTGACTGCTGTGTTTGTTTTCTAGATTCATATAGTACAGCTTCCCATACTTTGCTTCTATGTGTATTTTGCTAGGTCACTTGTAAATTCAGAGGGCATTTGTAAGTGGGGCTTAAGTGGAATAATGTCACATAATGAATGAATTTGCACAATGGCCTGTTGCAGATCTGAGCTGGATGTTGTGTTACTCTAATCTGTTAACTACAAATGACTGTACAGTAATCAGTAACTGAAAGTTGAGAGGAATTGAGCAAATTGTTAGAGGGGAAAATAAGATCTCGGCTTCAGTGAAGGAGCAGAACTGAGTGCTGATCAGATACTCCTGAATTAAGTAGAGCTGGGTGAATGGAGCTATCTACCACCTAGATTCCTCTTTGAAATTATTGTAGAGAGCCCCCTTACTGAGAAAACCATGTGAAATCTGCTAAATTTAAATATAGTAAGTTTTTTTTATGGTACACACTGTAAGTCCAAACAGGCTCAGTATCAAGAGAAAGGCACGCTTACATTTTTAATTAGTGATTTATTTTTAGCCTGTATAGTGTAAAATGTACTTACTGTGTAGTGGACTTTTGTTAAAAAACTTTCTTTATTATGACTTTGTAAGTAAGAAAATTCTCTTTCCATTTGGTAATAGTTTTAGAAAGTGTCTGTGTGTGCTCATGTTTGGAGAGCTTCCTGAGTTTTGGTTCCAATAGGTCCATAGGCTAAGCCCTGTCAGAATAAGACATAAAAGTCAGATAGCAGAACCACTCTTGAGAATGAAAGGATGATGAGCAGAAGAGGAATAAGTGGGCAGGAGCAGAAAAAGGTTGAGGAAGTAATGTGGATCTGTCAAATGATTTTAATCCTCACAAATTGTGGAAGATGAAAATCTGCTGCAGCAAGAAGTATTTACTTTTATTAATATACTGCTTTGCCTTTTCTTGACTGTAAAATGTATTTCTGACTTGAGATACAATCAATTCAATCATTTTCTAATAATTCCTACAAACTTCCACAATGTGTTTTTCTACAGTGCTCATGATTTCTGGCAGTATGGATATTCTCTCTTGACTTGAAATGACTTAAACATTTTTCTCTCCTTTTCTTCATACTTCTTTCTTTTTCTCTTTCTGTGCTGAAAAATTAGTGGCTTAACTTGTCTCTTCCTTTCCTCTCCCAGAAAGCACTCACTCTGCCTGAGTCCCCTGGCTCTCCCCTTCACTGTCTCAGATCCCATTTATTCATCCCTGTGGGTTTTTTACCTTGTTCTGATACAGCTGTCTCTCCTTTCTGGTTAGTTAGTTGCTGCCCCCTTCTACCAAGTGTTTTCTCTGCTTTAAAGCTGCAAGCAGAATGCACTGAACAGTGCTTGAACAGTTGTGTTAAGAAACTGAAGAAAAGCAGGTGAGGGGAGCAGTAAATAGGAAGAGTCATGGACCACTGCTCCTGAACTAGCAGTTCTTGCTGAGAGCTGTGTTGCTAAATGAGAGTGAAAATAAAGATGCTGAGGTGCATGTGTGAAGGTAGGAATGCACATATGATAGCAGAGGATGGGGAAGTAAAAATTAATCTTGAAGGAAATTGTTTAAGTTCCTAAAAATATCTCTGCCTCTCTTTCAAGGAAACTTGTGATAGTGAATGGGTAGAGACCAGGCTGTTTGAAAGCTAATGAAGTGAACAAAAACTGAAACTACACACCCTTCTGGAGTACAAAGTTGACAAAAAGCCAACTGTCCTCTGTTTCTAAATATAAATGACCTAAATACACCCTTAGAGTTGAAAGGGGCCTGAATGACGTGCCTGGAGTTGAGGATTTCTTGTTAAGCAAAAAAATACATTTTTTTTTCCAATGCAGGGTCCTAGGATGCATATCTGACCTCACACTAAGGACACAACATTCAAAAAAAACTCATTGGATGAGATTAATTTTTGATAATCTGTGACAAACAGCTGACAGAAAGAAGCCTTTCTTTTCTGAAACACAATATATATTTGACAAAAATAAGGTTTGATTTTAGCATTTTAATCAAACTCCCTGGACTTTTGTCTTCCTCTTCCACAAGCACCTTTGGGTGCCATGCTCAAAGGTGTTTTAAAGAAAGTGTTATCAAGAAGGGCTGGTTGCTCCTCTCTTTTTCATCACAGTCCTCTGATGCCACAGGGTCTTACATAGTTGTTCTGGTTGTCTCCTTTTGCAGGAGTCCCACTGAAATTAGGAGACACTCTAAGGTGACTACTACTAAGTCTACAAACATGTCTGTCGCTAAGTTGCTAATGAAAGGCAAGAGGTTTAAAAATTTTGCATTTTTTCTGCTGTATTCTTCTGTTTGGATCAACTATGTCCTCTCTGGAGGAGGGCAGAGTGTATCATCTATCTAGATGAAATTTTTCCAGTCTGAGTCTCAGGCAGTAAAGAGTTACCTAAGATGTCCATTATGTAAAAATGCCAGGGCCATCATCCTCTGAACACCACATTTAAGTTGTGAAGCCCTCCAACCCCTTTTCTTCAGATGGCTGAGCCAGCTGCTGCAGCTTGCCTGGATTTTTCCTGAGCTTCACTAAGATGCTCTGTGAGATGCACTGTGAGAATTTACAAACTGAGCGTGTTGATCCAGGGGTATGGTCTTTTTCCATTCAGTTATATTGGGTAAAATCAACAGTTATGTTGATGGAACAAACAGGATGAAAACACAATGGCTTAAGGCAACCCTCTAGTAAAACTCTGAATATGAAACATGACATTTGTGTGTCACTGTGTCTTGACTGCCCCTAGTTCTACCAACCTTGTAACATACTTGAGAATTGGACCTGTCACTTAGGTTCTCAAATTGATACTCCAGCTTCTAGTTTTTGCATTTGAAAATATCACATGTGTCTCCCTGAAGTTTTGACAGTTCAGTGGAAGGAGTAAAATTGCTTTATTGAATCTTCATTCTGTACTCTCAACCAAAGACTGGAATGAGGAGAAGGGAGCTGGCTTATTAAACAGTGCTCCCAATCTCTCGAAGTGTCAGTCACCCCCACCTATTCAGAGGACAGTGGAAGATGAGAGTTACTTACAACTCTGCGAGATTCAGCTCTCAGGATCTTGAATTGCTGTGCTCTTACAGATTTTTTCAAAGGAGGAGAAAAAAATCCTCCCCAACTGGTTCCTTTCTGTAATCTGTTGTTTGAATTGAACTCATGTCCTTTTTTCTGGAGGAGGGCATAGCTGCTCTTTTATCCTAATGTGTGCGCTATTGATCTTTTCAATTTGGGTCTGATCCATTGTCCATTGAAGTCAGTGAAAAGATTCCCATTGACTTCAGTGGGGGATGGAGCAGGCCCTTCATGAGCTATTTAGTAATATTTTTTGCTACCATCTGAAATTCTTGTACTGAAGCTTTCTCTGAAAAGGTGATGATTTATTTATGTTAATTGCTGACAATTCCTGTGATGTTTGTGAAATACAGATAATGGATAAATGGGGGGAAAAGTTCCAAAAAATTCTTTGCGATATTTGTAACCAAGGATAGATAAGATGCTGAAGTATATTCATTTAGTCATTACAAAAGATTGGCAATAAAAATATGGATTTAATAGTGCTTCTCTCTGATGTTAATGCTTTTCACACTGTATTCTTCCTGCAGCATTTAATTTAATAACTCAAGCCACTTGCACATTGTCATCCTCTATGTTGTGTTTATAAGCAAAGGGTCCAATTAGCATGGCTATGAGCCTGATGCCTCTCTGGAATATGTCAGCTTGGATCTCACTGGGGGAATTTGAATGCAGGATCAAATATGGTGCAGTACTGAGAAACCCTCAACTGCACCTCCTCTCCTCTTCTGCCATCAGGAAAGGACACTTAACCTTTTGCGTTGCTGCCATATATGCTGTTGGTAGGACATAATGTGTCAGACACTTTCTCTTATTGTCTCCAGCTTGATTTATAATCCCTTTTCCCTGCACAGTGCTATTTATTTTCCCTTTCAGTCCTCAGGGATCCTGCTTTATGTAGTCTCCCATGTGAGAGCTGCCTCTCCACTGGCTGGCTCTGTGTGCAGAGGTATCCAGCTCAAGCTTGGTACCCTTCTAGATCCTGTAGGTCACTTTGGCACCAGAAATCTCAGCCATAACCAGAGTAATACTAGAACAAGGAGCATAAACATGCAGTGAACAATTCTAGCTGCTGAATAACTCAGCAGCAGCGGACATGCTGGCACACAATCTGCCATGCTCCACCTGAATAGGAGTAGACACAGTGCATGTTACAGGACTTTCCTGCTATCCCTGTTGTCATCACAGGTTATAAAACTTGCCTGAAAGGAGGCTACTGAATCATATGCATTCCTAGCTTCAAGGCTAAGGGTGTTCTGAGGGAAAATACATGAGGTATTTCTCCACTGGGGAATATTTTACCTTTAGGTGGTTAGGTAGACTCCGTTTTATGCTTTGGGCTCTAGCTTAGTTCTAGAGCTCTCACAGGTTGAGTAAGTGTGTCAGGTAGAGCTGATAGACTGTTCCTGTTATCACCTACGCTGTTTCTGATATTGAAAAGGTTACTGGTCATAGCTGTGTGTCCTCTGCCAATGAAGAGATGCAGTCTTGCCTTGCTCAGAGGTTCCTCTCTGATGCCATCTGAAAAGAATTCCAGAACTGTATTAGGGGCCCATTGTTCTGAGTGCTGGTCTCCATCAGCACTGGAGTATCCCAAGGGTGGGAATTCCTAGATAAATCAGTATTTCTGTTTTTGTAATTATGACCAAAATTAATTTTCATCATCATTCTGAGAAACCTACTTTCATGTCTACATATGACAGCTTGTGCTACCTAACAGCTTCACAGACAGCATGCACTGTGAGTGATCAGGGACTTAGCAAACAGGAGGCAATGGAGATTCCACTATAATGGTTTTCTTTTCTTTTCTTTTCTTTTCTTTTCTTTTCTTTCCTTTCCTTTCCTTTCCTTTCCTTTCCTTTCCTTTCCTTTCCTTTCCTTTCCTTTCCTTTCCTTTCCTTTCCTTTCCTTTCCTTTCCTTTCCTTTCCTTTCCTTTCCTTTCCTTTCCTTTCCTTTCCTTTCCTTTCCTTTCCTTTCCTTTCCTTTCCTTTCCTTTCCTTTCCTTTCCTTTCCTTTCCTTTCCTTTCCTTTCCTTTCCTTTCCTTTCCTTTCCTTTCCTTTCCTTTCTTCTTTCCTTTTCTTTCCTTTTCTTTCCTTTTCTTTCCTTTTCTTTTCTCTCCTCTCCTCTCCTCTCCTCTCCTCTCCTCTCCTCTCCTCTCCTCTCCTCTCCTCTCCTCTCCTCTCCTCTCCTCTCCTCTCTCCTCTCTCCTCTCTCCTCTCTCCTCTCTCCTCTCTCCTCTCTCCTCTCTCCTCTCTCCTCTCTCCTCTCTCCTCTCTCCTCTCTCCTCTCTCCTCTCTCCTCTCTCCTCTCTCCTCTCTCCTCTCTCCTCTCCTCTCCTCTCCTCTCCCTAGTGTTCAGGAATCTTCCATCTTTCTGAATGAGCTGGTAACACCAGGACCATCTCCTTCACTAGAACACTTGAAAACTTTCCTGGGGATTTTGTCCCAAAGGAAGTATCCACTGTGCACAGTGAAACTACAAGATAAATCTTGTGAACACTTGGTGTTACCATGCTTTGATATCCTAGCTAGAGCAGTTCTTCCTGCTAGCAAAATAATTCTGGCCAAATATATTATATTTCTTGTCATTATTTTTTCAGTTTCCTCTACATTTGTGGAGAAAAGATATATGGCAAGGCTCCTTGGTCATTTCAGCATCACAGAGAAAAATCAGAGCTTGATCAAAGTGTTTCTGAGGACAAGGACCCTAAGAAGTTAAATATATGATGCACCAAAAGCATATTCATCTGCTTCATTGCAGTTGGTGGCACACTGCCAGGCACGGTTTGCCAAGTACAGTTACTTCACTTGAGAGAGTCACTCTTTTTCTCTAGAGAATTCCTGCACCAAGGACTGCATATGGATTTTACATTAAACAGTTATTGAATAAAAGACAAACAGTGTTTGGACTGGGAACTTGAGCTCAGGTCTCTCTTTCTTTACAGGGCTTCCCAGTTGCTGTATTACAGAGACAAATTTCTACTTTTCCATTTGATTCGAATCACAAACTTCTGACTTCTTTTCCACAACATGATATTCTGTTTGACTGATAGTGGAAAGCAGATGCTCACCTCCAGTTCCTTGTCCCAGCCAACACACAGGGTAGTTTGCAATTTGTAGCCTCACATCCTTTCATTATTTTTTGGCCCAGGACCTAAAAAATTGGATTTGTATCTGCAACTCCAAATCCTTGATATTTGGAGGAAAAGGGGAATAGGGTAGTAATTACACCCTCTGCCTCCAAAGATTTAAATTTTTAATTCCAAGAGCAATGTAAAGCCTCTCACTGGATGTGGATGGAAGATTTATATGCAATGCTGAATGGCCAAAGCTATACAGAGTGTGCCATACAGAAGTTCATATGCAAAACTTCATGCTCCTACAGGGAATAGATGAAGATTTTTGATAGATAAAATTTCTAGATTTTTGCATCAAAATTCTGTAAAAATGATTTTTAGATATGGAGGGAACTTGTTTATGCTGCAGCTGGAAGCTGTGAAAGTAGAGAGCACAGCCTTCTGACTGTTCTTCAAAATCCCTGTGCTTATCTTGAGGATCCATGATGAACAGCCAGCATGGGCAAGGAGGCATAAACCTCTTCCCTTTTGCTTGGAAACCATTAATCTCTGCTCTCGAGATTGTTAATCAGTCATGAAACCAGTAGATCTTCATCTCCTGGGTGTTTTAAAAGCAGCCTGTAGCACTTCCTGAGTTGTCTGTCAGTGACCCCCTGTAATAGAAAGCAGCTGATGGTCTGTATCATGGAGCTGTTATTTTTGACTTGGGGGACCCCTGCAGCAAACCTGTTCATGAGTATTAATTGTAAGTGCCAGAACTCTTGTGTTTGGAGGTGGGAGAATAAGCTAGCAGTGTCTTCCAAGAGAGTTTGAGTGCTTCCTGTATATCTTTCACTAATATTTTTCCTCAATTTTTCTTCCTATTTACCTCTTATTCTAGCCTGATTTTCTACCACTAAAAAGGCTGATGATTTCCTTAGCACAGACTAGAAAGAGTTTTGGTTGGCTTATCTGCTCCACGTGTCCACCAAGGACTTGGCACCATGAGAACCTGAATTTCCAGTATAATGTCCAGATACCAGATCTGACCCCATGTCTCTGCACCAGTGAAGGCACCATTGCCTAGCTCAGTACCATGGACAGAGACACCCCTTGCAGGCCCAGGACTCCTGCTCTGCCCCAGAAATTGCTCAGCTGGAGACTGTAGGTCTCTCATTGACAAAGGGATTTGGTGTAGGCAGCCCCAGTGCAGGGCTTACCAGGTCTAGTTCTTGGTAGAACTGTTTCTCTGCTGTCTTTCACATTTAGATAATCTGGGATCTTGTATGAGGCTCTCAAGGCTCTTCTTGCAGCCATCCATACCTTACTGGGCAAATGGAGTAGGCAGCAGAGTTGGTCCAAATTGCTCTTAACAACCAAGGCATACATTATTGTCTGGAACATGAATCCAGCCATCCTGGGACTTGGCCATCCCACATTTGAACCAGATTTTGACTACTTTTGCTGAAAAGTTCCCAAGTTAAACTGTTTCACTGAAGATAAAAGTGAATCCTGGAGACAACAAAGCACTGGTTTGCAGGCTATAAGTGTGACCATGCATCTGTCACCCAGAGTCTGGTTTAGGATCATAGAATCATTAGGTTGGAAATTATCTCCAGCCTTTGAGGGAACACCACCCCGTCAACTAAACCATAGTACTCAGTGCTGTGTACAGTTGTTTCTTGAATGCTTCTAGGGATGGTGACTCCATCACTTCTCTAGGCAGCCCATTCCAATGCTTAACCACCCTTTCAGTTAAAAAGTTCTTCCTGTGGTCCAGCCTGAACTTCCCCTGGCACAGCTTCAGGCCATTTCCTCTGGTCCTATCACTTGTTGCCTGGGAGAAGAGGCGAACTTCCACCTGGCTACAGCCTCCTTTCAGGTGGTTATAGAGAGCAGTAAGGTCTCCCCTCTGAGAAAAACAACATTTTACATAAACAATATACTTGGTTTAGTGTCTTCTTCCCAAGCCATGCTTAGCAGTATGACTTACAATCACAGTCCTAGGCTAAAGTAGAGGACATATATATGTGGTGACTTTTTGACATGCAACTATGAAAGCATCAGCTGGGAGCACCTCACATTCTGTTGTGGGTGAGTGCAATATCATTAGGTTCTGGGAGGACCCATGATAATGGCATAAATTGCATCTCTTCTAGCTTTGATATTTTGTGGTTTCCAAGCTAGCCTTACATCGCTGCCCCTGTTTCAAAGCACTGATTTGGGCAGTTCCATGGCTTTTTCAGAGTTAGTTCAAATGCCTCCCTGGCACTCTGCTGAAAATCAGCCCTGGCTAGATCCAGAACTTTGCTTTATTACAGTGACAGTCTGTTGTTCCATTTATTTATAGCCACTGCTGGGTGTTCTAAAGGTCAAGCCATTTCCTCACAGCATTTCCAAATGGGCAGTACAGAGTATCTCTCTGCATTACTGTTTGGCTACTGTGACTTTCCCATTGAAAAGTAACCTTGCTCTCTGTGTGCTCAAGTGACATCTCCTGCCTGCTTGAGAAGAGGGTCCAATTTCTGAGATCTGCCAGGTGATGACATGAGGTAATCCACTGACCTTTATCAGGCATTCTGTGCAGGACACAACCATCAGTGCTCGTTCCAGTTTTGGGAAAGCAGTACTATAATCACTATTTGATCTATGCAGCTGAAATTCCTAATTCTCGTTGTCCAAAGAAGATGGCTGCCTGCAGGGAAAGGACCAGAGGGGGCAGGGGAATCATCAACACTGGCACATATGTGAAGAAGAAAAAATAGTCATTACTTACCCTATGATAACTATGTTCCTTCCAATTACTGTTGTAATCAATATGGATCCTGTGGCCAAGCTTGTCTTATTTTTCACAGTCCTCAGCAATACAGACTTTGAATTGTAAAGCTGCTGCTGATACAGGGTCATAGCTACCCTGACCTTTACCCAGTACAATGGGAATTCATGTGTATGATTCTAATAGATGCACTGTTAAAAATGAAATAATGATTGTTGTGCCTGTATGTGTGTATATACACCTACAGTCCATACTGAATACAGCGTTTCAGAGAATCAACTACCTTGGAGTAAATACCTGTTGTTTATTTTATGCTTCTATTTTAATGGAATATTTATAGTATATTGTCAGTGTATTACAAAATGGCTCTTGTTGCCATGACAAATTAGCCTTTTTAAGTGGTGAATTTCCTGCACCTTCTAAAATAATTTTCTTGAAATACTTGCTGTTTTTATTATTGGTGCTTACTTTAATTACCATTTTGAAATGAACGGAATGGGAGGTACAACAGATTATCATTACTTATATGTTCAGTAGTTAAATTCATAGCTTGAAAACCAAATGTAACAAAATGCCCCACAGCTCTTTAACACTTTGCTTAATACAGTTGCAGAAAAACCTTAATTCATGTTTATACAATCAGCTGTAGAGTGTTAAGGCTTCCAGGCAATGTGGTAGTTCACTAACACACCACCCTTATGGGCTTTGTTTATCCTTTTAAGCATCATCTGGAGGGTCTAAAAAACCACTTTTGAGGAAAAAATAGAGTTGTTGGAGCAGAAAGGTCCTTAAAAACACTACTGTCTTGGCATAATATTCTGTTTGACATGGTTGCAAAGTCGTTTCTGCTTCTCAGTAAGTTGCTAGTTTAAGACAAAGGGAAGCAACTTTTAATTTACCCAGGGTGCTCTGAGCTATATATTGTGCGTTTTGAGAAAGACACCTTTCCTGTTGTGGAAACCCATTGTAATGATCAGATAGAAATCAGGGTGCTGCATCTCTGGAAAACACTGGAACTTGAAGTCCTTTATACTAAAGCTCCTCTGTCTTTCAAAAGACCCCAGCTATACCATTTATCCCAGCTGTTTTTCCAAAATGACTGATAGATAAGTTAAATTCTTTCTTAGTGTGGACCCTTATATTCCTAATTTTATATCCCTATACTTGTACTGGGAGGTCATAGTCCTTAGCTGAGGTTATCATTTTGGAATGCTGTAGTGTAACTGATATCTATGACCTCTTAATAAGCATCAGGAGCAAGAGATTGGGATCATTCTACAACATGCCCTGGGGGTACTTTCCCTTCAAGAAGCCAAGCTGGAACTGTTCAACTTTTTTCTTTCTTTCAGTTTTTTACCTTCGGGGGAAATTGATCGATTTGGAGATGATTATTCCATAATCTCCGAATTTTTCTCTTCTACACTGCAATGGGAACTCCTTGAAGTTTAAAGGAATGAGTCTCTTGTGTACACTGTGGAATGAACCCAAGGAGTTTGTGAGGAGAGGAGCCCTTTTAGCACAGTCAGTGTAGTTTTAGGCAAGTTTGAAACTAAAATACCAGGAAGATCTATGGACAGAAAAGGGTAAATTTGTTATTAATTTTGTCTGACTAGGGGTGATCACTTCTCTCAATGGATGCTTCATTTGGGATTTACTTCCTGGAGAAAGAAACTGGGGTTTCCCAAAAATGTAGACATATGAAAGACATGGTAGAACTGAAGGTTATCATTGAAACAAAGTATAAAAGATGAGCTGGCAATGAACTTCTGAAATATTCAAACTTCTCAAGGAGTATTTGTCATGGACTTGATAATGACATGAAAGGCTGGAACTTCATGTGTGAAATTTTGGTTCAAATTTACTCTTGACAGTGTTATCAAAATTGTGTCGTTATACATGTACAAGTAAAGTGATTTAATATTTTTGTCTGTAATATTGCTGAAGCATATAAAATGCAGGAAAATATTTTGCCTTTATGTAAAAACAAGGAAAGTATTCTTTCAGCACAGGAAATGGACTGGAGCATGTCAAGATGTCTTTTGAAATAGGGCTCTACATAAGAGTGTCATGGATTGGCACTTAGTCGATATGTATAATATATGGGAATTAGGTTTAAATTTCATAAAAATACCTGTCACTGGTTTATTACCTCCCTCGCCGTGACCATAACTGGTGTCTCTCATTTGTTTTACTGCTGGATCCCAGCAGGAAGTCCAGTCTAATGACTGAAGGAAGGTTGAGTGACTCATGCGGGGGAGGCTGGAGAAGGGTCAAGTTTTTCAAGTACTTTGCAAGGCTTCTACCAGCTGTAAAAGCAAAGCACAGGGAAATGAAACTGGCAGTTGCTAATTCACCTTTCTCTGACAAATGCAGGCTTCAGCATAAGTGCATAACACATCAGTTTTACCATTAACACATTAATTAATGTCATTAATTTTTCATGAGTATATGTTTGTTTCTTTTTGCTGTTATCTGACTTTAGTACATGACCAGGAATGATACTTAGATTTTTGGAAAACACTGAGCATGTTCGATTTTTCCTGTAAATTCAGTTTCTAAGCAACACCTCTTTGTCCTGAACTATTTTAGTGTGTCAATAACCACAGGTTTCTGTATGATTCTAATTATTCTTCTAAACTGCCTTTGAAATACTTAAAACAGGTTTAATATTTGCCCCTTCTGTTATGTTATGATTAGAATATTGTGTATTACAGGATAATAGTTTCTGCACAGGCATCTGTCAAGCCTGACTGGAGAACGTTTTTCAATTTTTGTCCGTAGGTTGTTGTCTGTAATGTTTGCTTCATTGAAACCAGTGGAAAAGTCGTCATTATGTTCACAGAGGGCAGGATTTCTACTAGAGGGTTCAGATACTCATTCTGTTTCTCTCAGGATTCTTCTCCCTGCCCCCCTGATCTCTGCCTTTCTATTACTCTGTCATTTTAAAATAGTCAGTGCTTAACTAACTTGTTTTCAAATGGCACTTCCCAAACAAGTGACAGGCTGTGATATTAACCACAGTTATTTGCAAACAGTTTCCCATGACAGGTAAGTTTGAAAGTAGAAAAGCTTCCCCTGTCTGCCATGATACCAGGCACTCCCTGGTAAAGAAAAGGCTGAGGAAATGGAAGAATGCAGTTTATCTCATTAAAATTAGATTCTGCCTCTTTTGTGACTCTCTCTGCCTGCCACTGTCGTTGATTTTTATCTTGTTATTTAGTGTACTTGCTACTGAGAATACTTTTCTGTCCTTGTTATCTCTATACTTTCGATTCTTTTACTGAGGGTTTCTGGAGTTGTGCTTTTATTTCTATTGCCTTTTCCTCTATCAGCAGGTCAGGTATCCCTGCAGTTCTTCCTTTGGCTGAGAAGGGTACGAATGATTTTCTGTGGTGCTGGAATATCCCACTGCTTTTCCTTCTTGTCTGTTCTCCCTTCTTTCACAGTCCACTCTTCTACAGTTTGTTCCCTTTTTCCTCTACAATATCTAGAGTAGTGCTACTATTCCTATTGAGTACCTCAGTATTTCAGCAAGAATAGCAGAGTGAAAGTCACTCAAAATACTTGGTTTTGTTCTACAGCCTCTGCTGGACTTGATGATGCTTTTTATAGGAACCAAGAATATAGCTGCAATCTCAGGTCTACAGCCCATGTTGTTATTTGCACAGTCATCCATTGCAACAGGTTCATTCTTGATTTGATCACTTTTTAAGCATTTTTTTAAATGCTCCAGCTTTTGTATAATGTTTCTTTAGGAATACACAATTGTGGATACCACTGAATGTATCAGGAGTTCCCAAGTGGTAGGAACAATTGCCCCTCACAGCATGGGACAAAAGAGCATTTGGAATTCCACAGAGCATATGTTTTTTTGTCAGTGCAGGCATAGCTGGCCCTGACATACTGTTGAGGGAGAGTTTGTGGATACAGACTTAGCTTCATGAGAGGCATGGAGCCTTTTCCATTGCATTTCAGTTACTGGACTGTGCCTGAAGTGCCTAAAAATTACTTGTGCAGCTCTCCTCTATGGGCATGGAATGAGGCCCAGTACAAATTAAAGGCTGAATTCTAGCTCTTACAAAATTCATCATCTTGGATAGGAAATCAAAGAACATCTCTGTATGCTGACTCCCACAGATTTTTTTTTTTCATACAGTGGTTTTGAAACTGCACCTCAGTCAGTAGATCCATGATGGTGGTGAATAGCACTATGGTGAATAAATACATGTTCACTGTATCAGAGTTGTTCTTTGCATGGGGGGAAACCTTATGTTTTATATACCTGTAAGAATTGCACAAGACCTTTCATTCTCCAAGTTCCAAAAATTTTTTGCAACTATTTACCTACAACAGCATTAAATGTAGCCAGCTTTGCAGAAGACAGCAGCTAAGACTCGTGAGACATAGGAGGGGGAGACAGGAAACTGTCCAAGAATAATGTGGCAAGCCTTCTGTCCTTGTGAAAAATGTCACAGGATCTCCGTGTCCACAAAAAGTGCCACAAGTTTTGAGATGAGAGTGGGCGGATTATTCCACACACACGCTGTCAAAACTTGGCTGATGCTTGGCTTTCCAGGTGAGCAGTACTCATGGAAGTCCTGAGTTTCAGAATGGTGTGGCTCTTCTTTGTCACCCCTTTGGCAGCACAAGCTCTTTTACCATGCACAGGGCGAGGCTGGCCCTGCTCACCCAGCCATAGTGGGGAAACCATTCTGCTTCCGAGGGCTCTTGGTCCCAGACATTTTGAGTCAAGGGGAAAGTGGCTCAGAGTAGTGTTCAACCCTAAAGTTGTATTCTGGCCCTCCCTTGTCTCCTCATATCTGCTCTCTGGGAGCTCTAGCACAATATTTTGACTTGTGAGCCCAGAGGGTTGACTGTGTGGCAGGCGCTTAAGGTAATTATGGGCTTACTTATACATTTTGCTGTCAAATTACGTAATTTTTGATAGAGGGCATAATGTATGCTTTCTAATACACACGTGGAAGCTTGGGGTTCTGCCTCTTATTACATAGCTTAAAAGTCAAACCATGTGTTTTAACAGACCCCAGTACACTTGCCATAAGCATTCCACCCTTTCCTTCCATAACATTCTTGGATGTATAAATACAGGATACTCTGTGGAAGAAAAGTCTGGATCTGAAGCCTACAACTGTGATATGTGGAATGTGCTTACCAAACTATGGTAACTATTAGGTGTACAGAAAGAGTTGTGTATGTAAGTAGTCAATATGCTCTTAGTGGATTGAGACATGGAATAATCATTCTTCCATCAGCCAAGTGCAGTGAATGTGGTTTGCAATCCAAATGTTATTTTCATAGTTTATAGGCTTGCCAGCTATTTTCTTAATGAAGTATATAGTTTTATCAGAACGTTATGCCTACTTCTGAGGAAGGGGAATGGGAAAAGCAGAGAACAACATCTTTTAAAAACAAATGACAAAGAAAATGTAATTACTTTGTTATTGACTTAAAGTAAGTTTTAATTGTGGTTGCATTTGGTGATACTGGAACTGAAGAAATTTTACTTTGAATGTAAAAATGGTTGTTAACATTTCCATTGTTAAAGGACTCATGGAAGTGTCCCTTCTTTGGATGGAAGAGAATTTTTCAGCAAGCATCTTTTTCTTAAGAAGATATTGCAACTTCTGTCTGGCTTTAAGTTGTTCATTGTAGCATTCTCTTTCTTCTTCATTCTTATACATTGCTTAAAATGCTAGATAAGAGGCTCTTCTTCTTATTGCTTCTCCATGAGCAGTTAAATCATTGAAAGAAGAGTAATTGCATGTTAATTAGAATGCAGATTAGCTTTAGGGACATGGTTCCAATACAGAACTCTGTAGTTGTCTTTTATATAGTAGCATTTGCCTGTAAAGGTGTTTTATGTTAAAATTCCAGCATAATTACATTGTATGTTTCAACTGAAAATATACTTTGCAATTAGCATTTTTGGTAGTTTTCAGTCTATAAGAAACATGGACATTCTTTTTTCCCTCCCCTTAAGAAGCTGTCCATCTCCAAAAAGTGTCTGTATTTGTGCTTGGATAGTTAGTCCACACTGGTGAAATGCTTCAAAAATATAATGTGTAATGTTATATTATTGTGTAAGTAAAGACTGCAGCACTCCCATTTTTCAGACCTCATGGGCACAATCAGGTGTACCGTATTTTAAGAAACACTAAGCCTGTCTGAGCAAAATGCCTGTAGGAACTTACACTTCTCCCTCTATTTCTGTTTCTTTGCTTTTTTTTTAATTTTAGTTTTTTTTAACAGACTTGGCTCAGATTTATGTAGTTCATTTGAAGTTCATGTAGTGGGTGTATTAATGATTCAAAGACCAATAGCTAAATAAAGTTATTTTGCCTGAAAATTTACAACTCCAAAACTGATCTCATGAGTTGTCTTCTGTTCTTTGGCATGATCCTTCTGTACCCAGTCTGCACTGTTTTCTGTGAGCTGGAGCAGAAGGGAGGGAAGAACAAAATTCCTATTCCTAATCTAAGGCATACTTGGTGAATTGTTTCCTCCCTGATATTTAAAATTAGACCCATTCACTAAACTTACTTTCACAGCATTACCAGAACTACCACTGTTTTCTCTAAGATGAGGAAGCATAAAGTAATTATTCCTAGACTGAAAGCTGGTAAACTTCAGACTAGAATTTACAGGTAAAGGTAAGTAATTTCACAGAATATTAACCTTCTTCACATTGACTCATTATTCAAGGCTGGGTCTTTCTAACTCTTGTTTTCACCCACAAGTTCTCATTCATTTTTAAAATTTCTTACCTTTCTTCCATTCTGTATTATATTTGCTTAGAATACAGAAGATAGTTGTGCTGGTAGAAAGGGAATGGTGTGCATTTGCTATGCCAAGTTTTTTTAAAAAGTACTTATGAGTAGTAGAAATCCATTCATCAAAAACTGTTGTTTCTCATTTTAAGGACTTTTGGGTTATGCTTATTTGTCTGTCCTTTCAGTAGATTCATAAATGAAAGAACCAACATGGTTATTCAATACAGATTTCAGGAAGAAAGTGAGGAAATGTTTCTATTTAATTGTTGACAAGAAAATTAATGAAAGCCATTGCTCCCTCATGAAGAAAATAGGTTTAAAGTCCACATATTTCTCCCATTGTTAAGCTGTGAGTAGATTTCAAGCTATTTAAAATTGCTGATCCTGAAAAGCCAGCCTTCATGAAAGAGGCTCAGCGAATGCATAGTGGAATCTGGAGGGGACCAGGTGAGGATAGATGAGTTGGACAAATTCCTGTTACTTTTCATAAGTAATTACTTATTGTTACTTATGTCAGAGTCCTCTGCTTTATGTAGATAACTATACATAATCTTTTCATCCATAGAAAGGCATACAACTATACAGGTATATTTTTTAAAATAATTTTTAACTTCCATTTTGCAGTGATTGATGAAGAAATACTGAGTGTGTCTCTCTTAAATACTGCCTACTTGAGATTTAGCTCCTCATGTGACAGTACTTCTTTGTCTCATGCCTTTGGGGTATTTATCCTCACAGTGTCTCAGAAAGGTTATGAAGATGCTTAAAAATTAAATAAAATTGAATTTAATTACTTGAGGTGAGATACACATGAGGTTGAGATCCTGAAACACTATTTTCCTAAAAGACATTTTTCATGCACACTTAGTGGTCTCTTCTCTTGTCTGGGGCCCAAAGCTACCAGTTTTCTCTAAGCTGAGTAAGTGTAAAGAAATTATTTGTAGACTGAAAAGCAGCTCAGCCAAGATTTAACTTTACAGGCACAGGTAAGTAATTTCACTGACTAATAACATTCTCCACATTGCTTTGTTCTTTTGGCCGTGCCACAATCTAATGCTTTTCAGCACTTCTTTAAGGCCATCAGTGAAGGAAAGTTCAGCATATGAAATGAAATGGTATACCAGGAAATTGTTATTCAGGAATGCTCCATTCCAAATTTAGGGCATTAAGATGCACAGATTATTTTAAAAGGAAAAGTAACACACAAGAAAGGCATAACGAGAAGTCTGCCTTGCCTGTTCAGTCGGTTTCTAAATAGCATCATGCAGTTGAAGTGCAGGAAAGTGCTGGGGATCCTTATTCAGTGGGATTGCATTTCTCACTGTTACTTGCCCTTTTCCCCCTTGGCTTAAAGGGAAAAGCAGATGTATATGGCACTCCAGGATGAAATTACTGGTACAATGCAGCCCATATTTAATTAGAATGTAAGTTAGGCTTTGCCTTATATGAGTTATGCCAATTAATACTGTTACAGAGAAGCAAGTCATGGGGCATGCATATACAACCAATCATTTCCACAAGAGATTTCCATATAGCTATAAAACTGAAACTGTAAAACATGGTTTCCACGTTGTCCTTTCCCCATAACAGTTTACACCATTGCATTTGGTATAAAAATTGAATCCTTGTGACTCTGAATTTAAATTTTGTTGAACTTGACTGAGAAGACCTGGAAGTATAAAATTTGGACCAAAATTACTTTTCTACATGCTTACATGTTGCTTTAAACTACCGGGTCCTATCCATCAAAACTTGTATTTTAGAAAACCTTTTCTGTGAATCTTCAAGAAAAGTACAGCAAGCTTTTATACAAATGCCTATTGTTCATAGAAATTCAGAAATGTGTGTCTTACCTGAGTTCTCTATCTCTGCAACTCCAAAGTAAAGAATGAGGCTTTAAAAATTAGAGGGCAACATCTGTTAAGTCTGGCTGTTTTGCATATCTATATACCATGTAAATATGTTCAAATGATTTGAAAATAGGTATGCATAAAAGTATAACCAACATTTAGTTTAGTGACCATAACGTGCTACTCATTATAACCAGATTATGACTTGCAAATGCATCTCCAGTCTTAAGTAATTTTACAGATTTGTAAAAAGTCTTCTCTGAAAGGATGGCAAATCGTGTTAAGTAAGGTGAAGTGGATAACATGATTGCTAAAATCTTTAATTGCTGAATAAATATCTTAATAGCTGAAAGGATGCAGAGGTGCCTGAGATCCATGTCTCTTGCACTGAAAGCTAACAAGATGGTCCTCTGCTCTGTCACCCTCATTGCCACTCCAGTTTAATTTAGAGAAACTTACAAGATTTAAGTATTGGCATGAATAAATGTGACCAGACAAAACAATAAACAGGATCATGTCTCTGTGGTTTCCAGTAAGTGATGCTAAAAGCAGAACTAGCATCTAAAACTAGGGAGCAGAACTTTGGATTTCAATGTAGTCACTTCAACATACACAAAGATTAATTTTTTCTCTAGAAGTTGCAGTTAGGTATTACTTTGGCAGCTTTCTTTTATTTTTTATATAAATCCTTTTATTTGCTGTTAGTTTTTGCTGTTTACTAGAGAAAGTGAAGGAGGAAATACCTGAGGAAAGGGCCCTCTGCCTAGTGCAATAATCAGATTGATTTGGGAACAGTTTTGGATCTGTTTTGGATCGGTTCAGAAACTTAGTTCATCGTATGCATGCTTAATGAAGTATAAGAAGGCTGAGCACAAGCAAATAATGGATGTTCATGCCTCTGTAGTGCTGAGGTTACCCAAAATTTTGCATTGTGGTCTCGGTGTCAAAAGGGAAGAGGGTGATTAAGCAGAAAAGCTTATTGCTCATACTGGAGTAACGGGATTACTGTGCAAAGACTCTTGCAGCAGTGAGCAGTAACTGTGTTACATCTGTATTGGATGGTATAATGCCATGCACACAGTTTAGCTCTCTAAGAAAGAGAGTTGTATTCACTTTTGAGTAAGCAACAACTCTTTCTCAGGATGCTGCTTCAGTTCTGGGGCTGGCAGGATCCCCAGTAGCTTGGGTATTTCATGTTTGCTTTAATGCACAGAGTGCCAATGCCAAGTCAGTATTTCATTTGCAAAGGACAGAAATGTACTGGTTTCTGCTTAATTTCCTTGTGGATGTTGTATGTTGCCTCCATGGTGTGACAGTCCTTTCGTAGAGTCAGATTCTTTGAAATACAAATTTTTGTAGAAAACAGTAGTTTCACACCTGTGTCCTCTGAACTTGGCAGATGCCTGAATCCAAGTGACACAGGCTTTATCATGGAAGGCAGAGGTGCAGTTTATTTCCAATGCATTGCTCATCTGTAGATGAGCATCTGTGTCTGTTCACTATTGGCCTGCTGCAAGTTACAGAGTGTACAGGCACCTTTCTGTACAGGGGAACAGGTTTCTGTCTGTTAGCAATACCTCTGTGTGGCACACCCTCATTACAATGTGTTTCATTTTATATTCCATTTTCCTTGTTAATTTGATCCTGTCAGTAGTTAAAACCAGGTAATTTGATCCAGAAATGATGTGAATCATCTATGGAGAATTGAAGCGTACAGAAATTTAACATGAGAGAGAGACCTGTCTTGCACCTGTTTTTTTGCACTAGTATACAGTGACCCTAGAGAAGTTAAACAAGGAATTTTCTTCTGAAAGAGAAGGCAGAAATTCTGCATGATATTAAGAGAAAAGAGCCTCAGGGAGGATCTTTCAATCACTGTGAGCTGACAAAAGGCTCCAGAGCAGCACAGTCCACTTTTAGTGTCATGTTGAAGAATGGAGACACAGTTCAAGGGTGTGCTATTAGTATCACCAACCCAAACTTCAAGTGTTCATGTGATGCAAAGGACCCTGCTGTAGACAGCTAGTTCATCTGCTGAGTGGTAGTAACATGAGAATACTACCAGGTCATTTCTTGAGCTCTTGTTAAAATTACAGTTCAAAAAATTCCTCAAGAAATTCGAGTCATTGGTTTATTTATCACTCTTTTTAAGCTGAAGCATGATGTTTTTCAAATGTAGAAAATGAAAACAAAAGAGAACAGCCAAGAGAAGCATAGGCACTGCTGTCATCTTTATTATTACCCTGTGCCTCACTCAGGTGGTGCTCACAGTTACCTGGACTACTATCAGACTCACGCCTCGAGGACATCTACAGTGCTCATGAGACAGGGCTTTATAGAGCAGACTCACACAGCACTCTGCTTCAGAAATGAAGTGATTGCCAGCCAGGAGAAATGAAAAGGGAGCATTACATTAATTCCCACTGCAAATGTGATCTGGACCAACAAGCTGTAACCTGCACTGACAAGAAAATTATCCTTGTGACTGTTTTTAAGGGGGAAAAGCATTTTTGGATAAGATGTAAGGCAGTTTCTCTTTGGAGGTGTGGGGGATGGCCATTTTACAAGGGACAGGGTGAAGCTCTGGAGCGGGAAACCATAGAATGGTTCTAGTTAACAACTTCTTGAGGCATCTGTGTATCATTCATCAAACTTGCCTTTTGTCTGTCTGAAAGCAGAACAAACAAAGGAGATGGGCTCCTACATCGTTCTTCTCAGTGAAGTAGATAATCTTGGTTCACTGAGCAGAATATAAAAACAAGTCATTCTCGATGGCATATGCTATAATGAATGCTTGATTTTGAATGTCTGAGGAGAGCACGCCCTCCCCTCAAAGTCACAGTCTGAGTATGACACCTGCAGCTTCCATGACCGAAGAGGCTGAGAAAAATGTTTTAAGGGAGGAAGCCTTGATGGCACATCAAGGTAGGCGTTTATAAACTGTCATGACAGAAAGCCCTGTGTGAGAACAAATAAATACATGAGCTTGTTTTTTTCAATTTATAAAACTCTGTTTACCACAGTTCATAAAAACGGGAGCAGTAATTAGGAACAGTATGCAAATGCCATTTAAACTCTCTGCAATTATTCCCTACCTCAACTATAGCTTTCTTCCCCATTTTCTTTTCTCCTCCAGCACACTGCAGCCAAAACACAGCCCACACCAAATTGGCCCTGCAGCATCAAATCCGACAGATCTAAACTGTACTAAAGTAAGGCAAACTGAATTCATGAAGTTGGAGATTTTATACAGGGCATCTGTCATCTTTTCAGGAGATAACCAGAGTAATGTTCTCTAAGTAAAGCACCTCAGGAGACCTGTCCTCTGTCATGTATAAGTTCCACATTAAGTAAGACTCATGGATGAGAACAGTATTGTAAAGGATGGCTAAAAGGAGTCTGAGGGTCAAAGTGGTTGACAAAACAGAGCAATAATGTTCTTCTGTAAAACCATATGCAGTGATGGCATTTCTGCATCTTTCATCAGCCAAAGTTTTGAAGTGCTCTTAAGATTAAATTCTGCAGGAGAATATAATGTTAATCTATACTTCACTGCATAAATCCAACCATGAGAGCCTCTGACATCATACAAAAAGGTTGTTTAGATGTTGGTTTCATCTAGATGGCCCAAAACACAGAAATCCAAGAGGACCACAGCACACCACCACAGAATTCAGGCATGTTTGCCCCTCTTGAAAGTGTCTGTGTCTGGTCTTTCTGTAACTAACCATGATTTACTGCCAGTACACTGGTCTGGGTGTTGGATGGTTCATCTTCATCTAAGTCATGGTTCTGGCAAAACACACATAAATCATTCAGTGCCATCAACAGAAAACAGAAGAATGTAAGTCTGCCAGCCATTTCTTCATCCACACAGTCACCAGGAAGGGTAAAGTCAGGAAACTGTGTGGCACCCCACAAGAAAGAGCTCTTGGGGGTACAAGCAGTAGTCATCTCAGGGGAAGAACAATACATGGAATCACTGCATGACTCCATACATTATTTCCTCTGTGCCCATGGGACCACAGATGAGTCAGCAACAGTTCATGCTTTGTAGTAACAAAAGTAGCTGACAATTGTAACAAAATCAGTATGGATGCTTGGTTCTGATCCAGGGCCAGCGGGAGGTTCTCAACCAACAAAGCCAATGCAGTCTAGTCTATCAGGACATCTGTTGCTTATGAGGGGAGTACTGTAAACAAAGAACAGCCCTTTCTTCTTGTTTTATCTGCTCATTAACAATGTGATGCCTTGTGAACCATAAACATACAGCTTGTGTTAGTTACTGACTGGTGCTGATTATAGTGCTGTCAGATAGGAAGTTGCCTCTTTTCTGATATTTGCAGCATTGTTGTAGGTCTGGAGTGGAGCTGCATCACTGAGGTGACCAACTATCCTAGGCTGGGATACCACCAATGGTTGGTTTTCAAACTCCATAGAAAATTCTCTCTGAGAGCTGTAAAGCCTACACTGAAAGACAAAAACTGCAACTGTGCTCTGCCAGAGGGAGAACACATGAGAGGCTGAGGCTGTCACCAAAAACGTCCTTGCAGGAGCAGGATATTTTTTAAATGAAAATTGCCGAGAGATCATGGGAAGCAGATGAAGCCATAATGCAGACAAAAGGTCCTTCCCACTGGTGAAAGAACCTTGTTCCTGAAGTCCTTACTGTGTGATTGATTTAACCCTCAGGGTGTGGGGAACACCACCACCAGACATCCAGGGTGAGAGGAGACCTGCTCTCCCACAGTTACGCAAATAGTGGCCAATCTTTGCAAGAAGATGGCATAAAAACCTTTTAAGTTGTGCATCAAAGAGAAGGATTAAATCCTGTGTGGTTCTGCCAAGTGTCCAGTTAAGTCCATGAATCATAGAAAAGAATTGTGCAAAAGAATCATGGAAAGCTAGGATGTTTTTTAAGTGCTATAATGTTCACAAAAAGGAAAAAATCACTTCTCAAGCCCTATCTCTACTCTTGTGCTCAGGCAGGAAAGATCATACATTTTTCAAAATCCTTTTTCTCCTACAGGTGGATTTGGCTAGATGAGCAAAATAAGCGTAGTCTTAGAGAGAGATTTTATTGTTGGGCATTTGTAGGAGATAGGACCAAATCTCCTCGGGGTTTCATTGTGATGACCTACCTCTTCACCAAATTCCTTTGAAAAATCCTATTTCTGTTGCACTGTTCCTCTTTACTTGGCACTTGATATCTGGGTTTGGCTGTGATTTATCTGATAACTTGAAAGCAAGCTGCATCACAATCTTTAGAGGGTTAAATATTCAGTGTTGGTGTATGAGTCCCTTTGACCCTAGTAAGACTTCTGCTCATGCAAGAGAAGGGAGTAAATCCTTGTCTCTGGCAGCCCTCAGGCAGTAGCTAGGATTTGTTCTAATTAATGGAATCTCTAGTAGGAATTATTCTCCATTTCCCAAATACGTAACCAATGAGTTCTTCTGTTAGCTCGTTGTTCTGCTTTAATAGGGCTTTCAAACATTTCCTCTAGGCTTTCACAGAAGTTGTTTCAAGTGCATTTTTCAGTATTTTAGGCTGTGCTCATCATTGCATTCTTTCTAATCAAAGCACCTCTTCGGTTATTGTGTATATCCATAAACTACAGACAGCATGCACTACATAGATTGGGCTGCTTTTCCATAGACACTCTGAAAATTTTAAGCAAAATTGCTTTTCATTGTGTCTGACAGCCAGTTTTAATTTTATTCATTATTTTATCAGATTATATAACATTTCTGTTGTCTGCATCTGTCTTCTGATGGTTTTCTTCTCTCTTCGTTTTCCCTCCATTATGTTTATGCTGAAAATATGAAAACAACAATAAAGAAGAGACCAATAATAGCTCCTTGCAGTAAAAAGGGCTTATTAAAAGGATATTTTCTGCCTGGGTGAAAAAATTCCTTGAAAATATCATAAATACTTTATAACACACAGAGCTACACTTTTATTGTCTTCAGAACTTGATGGTCTAGATAAGCCGTTAAAAAAAAATCCAAACAAGAATGTCACATTTAAAAAAAATAATTAGGTGAATTTTCTTCACAGTCCAATTAGACAGATTGTAGATGAAATATCTTTTAAAAAAGAATTAAGTAACCATACAATGGATGAGAGCTTTTGAAATCAGTCTGATGACAAAGCAGATATACTTTCATTTTGCAGAAAAATTGTTAATACCATAACATCCAATGAGCTTGGTTTTATTACATGTTTACAAGGCTCTTCATTGCGGTCTCAGCAATATGAAGAGCTCTGCAAATATGCAATAAAAACTGAGCAGATTTGATGTTAGCACTATTCATTGGTGTCCCTCATAGCAGGGAACTACTATTTAAATAACCACTTCAGGTTCTTGGTGTGATCCCCAGCCTTGGATTCTAATGATAAGGAGCAGAAGGAGGATCTTTCTACTGAAGATTTTAGAGTGTGTTTTGTTTTGTTTTCTTTTCTTTTCTATAAGTACATAAAGTGTTTTATTTAAGATATCCAAGATTTGCTGGTAAGGATGATTCATAACTGAAGTCCAGTTTTCCTCTGGGATAAGGCACCAGTGTTTGTTTTTTGTTTTTCTAGCATAGCAACTGAATTTCATCATTCATTTTGTCATTTAGCAATAGAAGACAACTTCACCAAAGAAGCTTACAGTACAAGTAAAATTGGAAGTAAATGGAAGCCATATGTTACTATATTTTCCAAGGTTGAGAAAAAGCTATAGTTTGTGCTACATGGTTTTTAACTGAGAGAAAAGTATACTTTGTTATCAGTAGCCTTGAGTTTTTAGGGTTTTTTTAAATATGTATTTATTTTGTTAATGATAGTTTGAAGAATACATTATGCCCAAAGTGTTCAGAGCAAGGTTGCTGCCTGGCAGTAATCCATTTCTTAACTTATGTACAACTGTGGAGTTATTAATGCTAGTCAGGTTATGTGCAAGGATTCAGGAAAATTCTTTATTCCTCATTGACTCCTGACAGTTATTGTACCTAGGAACTGGGTAACGTGTTCTGAAGTGAGCAATTATGGAAATGTTTACTTCACTGGCTGCATGTAAATGTGTGCAGAGAATGTACCAGAATTTTTCCTTGGGGGTATTTAATTCTCTCCAGGGCAATGAAAATCAAATGATTTCTTTTTTTTTCCTTTCTTTTTTTTTTTTTTTTCCAAAGCTGGGATGTTTTTTTTAAGTGCTATAATGCAGCTGAATAATGATGAATGCAGTAGACAGAAAAGAAATAGGGAGAGAACTACCAACAGATCTGGAAAACAAATTTTAAGGTGGAAGTTAAAATCAAAAAGGACAAAAGGAGTTAGGGAGCAAGGGAAAGCTTGTGACAGATTCAGGTTTGCTGGAAAAAGGATATAAAATGGATACTCTAGTATTCAGGAGTAGTACAGTGCATGTAATACATCTGTTTTTTAAGAACATAAGCGATTGGCTCAGTATTGTTCACATTGCAGGGCATCACATTTGCTTGTTAATTAAATGCAGTACCAGTACCTACTGTCCCTGAACAGTTGGGGAAAAAAAATCCCAATATGTATACATATCTGAAACTTCTATAGATGCATGTGGATCTCATGCAAATTGCAGCTGAATTGTTACTGCTGCTTTTTAGTGCCTTTCTCCCCTAGTATTTCACCACTACTTCTATGTAGCCTTTGAGAAAAGGAAAGTGGTTTACAAAAAAGGAATTTAGGCAAGTGCATAGCTTCTAGGAGAAATTGAATGGGATGTTTTCATCACTGAGATTTTTTTAAAACCAACTCATTCTGTAAATGTACATTAAGGCCACATATAAACAGTTTGAACTGAAATCCTGGAAAATCTTACATATTATGTAACCTGTGCCTGAATCCAAACTTACAGTGTACTCAGTGATGAAAGCTTGCCAAAAGGAAACTGAATTTAGTTTTCTGGGCTTTCTAAATACAATTCTTAATCATATCAAAGTGATTTCAGAAAACTGGAGTTTTCACATACAGTTTTAAAGTAGTGAGTAAATATTACTTTAAATTGGCCTCGGTGGTCATATGCCTGTCATTAGGCTAGAATTGGATTACATTAATTAAAAAAAAATAGTTTCTGACCTTTCTGCTCTCATTTTTTGTGTGTATTTTTCCTGAATTTCTTAAGGAAGGGTTTCATAAAAAGGGTTTTATGTCTTGCAGAAAATTGAGTTTTGTAGACATTACCTAACTCTTGATTTGTCACACTGGGATCAATAACATTTCGCTGCTCTTAAACACACAGAATCACAGGGGACACATAATGTTTTTTATAAGTGCAGTAAAGTTAACGTGTTGTTGAAACAAAAACTCCTCTGACAGTCCTGTAATAAGTACACTCTGAAACTAGCAAATTATCTGTAATACTAGGAAAGGCAGGAAGGGCGCTTAAGAGCACAGGGTGTATGTTGTGTGCACTAGGTGCAGCATGAAGACAGAGAGAGGGATATTCTAAATTATCCCCTCTCTCACATGTCAGAGACACGGCATGGAGCTGGATTTCCCTGGGACCCATGGTGAGAGGCTGATGCAGTGGCCATGAGCAGATTTTCGGCTGCCTTTTACCCTTCTCTGACGCAAGTGCTTTGGTACCTCTTCAGCAGGAGTGGGGTCTGCTGAGGCTCTGTGAGGGACTCCAGTATCTGCAAATTTATGCAAAGGGATAGCCAAGTAAGCCAGGCAAGAAAGGGAGAATGTCAGATAAATGGACACCCAGTCCCCTCCCCTAATGCAGTCAAACAGAAGTTTGCTCCTCAGACTCTTACCACTAGAACCCCCCTAAATGATTCTAGCATTTTAAAGCTTTGTATAATGGGTGGATTAAAGAAGGACCCTCTCTCTACTGTCTATTGTCTAGAAAGTAAATAGAATTCAAATAATACATATATCCATCTTTGTTTCCTAATTTAAAGAATCAAAGGAATTGATGTTAGATTAATTTGTAAAGTTGCGCTGAGATGACTGTATTGTACTGCCAAGTCTCATTCTGGTTTCATACCAGGAAGAAAAAAACAATTGTGTTTTTGATATTTCATGCATAGCTGTGGTGATTATAGAAAGGGAGGGTGGAGGGCATAATGTGAAGGAGATTTCCATTTATGCAGGAAATGCAGCTACAAGACCCTGAAAGGTGTGGCTGATGTGTGACCTTTTCTTGGATTTTCTTCCTTGAGAGATTTAAGGGCAGGAAAGGTTGAAAAGCTGTTTAATGTTAAAAGAATTTTGGATATTGATGGTAGCAGGCAGTGGCCCTTTTATACACAGTGGAAGTTCTGGAAGATAGATGTAGCCTGATGTGAAAATCTTGTCACTTTGTGTAAGCTGGTGCTATCCATCCTTCAGCACTTTGCAGAGAATGTAGTTTTATGTTCATTTAATAATTATCCATTTTGGTTGTACTTGTCGGGGAGAGCTTCTTGAGCCCCATCAGTTTTTCAGAGAAGCACCACTCAAGCTCTTCTGCTGAAAATGTTTTTCCTTTCCTCCCTTCACTTCATTCCACTCTTCCCCTTATCGACACACTCATCAGTGCCAGAGCTCTTCAGTATTCAACTCCTGTCCTTTGTGAAGTGATTTTGCCCAGACACGTCTGGCTCAGGGTGAAGTGCCCTCCCCTGAGAGCACGCACTGCAGCCCCAGGTCGCCAGCACCATGAATACATTATTATCCCAATTTCCATCCTGTTGCCACGGCAGCACTTTTGGAGCTGCTGGGTTATTAAGTCGTACATCACTAATACCCTGATATGAGCAGAAGTTGGATTTAATATCGGCCTTTGATCAGATTACCTCCCAACAGTCAGCTGTCATTAGAAAATTCCTTTGCTCATTATACCCTCGGAGCTCTGGCCTGTGTAGAAAAGGGGTGGCAGGCCTGATACATGGAGGCAATTTCCAGCCTAGGCCCTGTATTGTACACTTAATTTATTTTCTGACCTTTTTGATATTTGGAAGGTGCTGTACAACTCCCCCTCTCTCTCTTGCTCTCTTCTTCTCCTTGTGTGTGTGTTCGTATGTATATGTGTAATCTTTAATTTTGTGGGGGTCTTTATTTTTTGGGGTTTTTTTGTTTCTTGCCAAGTGATACTGTACTTTGTAGGAGAGTGTCTGTTTTCTGCCTGTCCTCGGGTAATGTATAAAACATGGTGCTTCAGGTAGAGATGAAGGGTAAACTGATGTCCCCCTAAATGGCCAGCCTGTGTATGCACCTAACACTTCACTGAGCAATCTGTCAACATGTCAGCAACACATGTTTTATAAAAAGCCTCCAGTGGGAGCAAAGGCTCCTGCCAGGGCTTAGGAAATGCTTTGAATTCAGCAGATTTCTATTGCTGGAGTCCCCCGAGGTTCCTTTTACAATGCCTACATTTCAGAAATTTGAACTTGGGACCCTTAGGGGGTTCTCTCCGAATGCCTGAAAATGTAGAGTTATATTGTTGCGTGTCCCCAAGCGGTCTTTACTAATACCTGAATTCGGAGAAGCTGGAAATTACAGAGCTCCCCAGGGGGAGCTTTATCCACACCAGGAAGAAGAGAATAACTCTGCAGGGAGATTGCTTAATGCATTGCTGAAATAAAAGAATTTGAGAGAGATGGGTTGAAGTGGGGTTTTTTTTTCTTCTTTTCTGGCCACTCCTTCGGCTTAGCTAAGTCCTTAAAGACAAAGTCAGGGTAAAGAAGCAGCTGGGCTTTTTTTAATGAAATTTTAGATGTGGCTTTTGAAACAGTGAATTGACGTGTGTGTGTGCGAGTGGATGTGCAGGCATACAAACATCCTGAGAATGTTTCTGTTACATGTAAAAGTTTATTTTGCTTTTGTGGTGCATCCTTGTTTTTCCCTGTGTCTCCCTCAGATGCCTGAGTGTGCTTACCCACTCTGTGTTTTAGCCTTCAGAAGTACTCCGGCTTGCAGTTTTCACGCCATTACTAACTTGACTTACATTGCAGTTTGCCTGCTCACTTCTGTGGTGCCTTTTCCTGGAGCAGGCTTGCCTCCTTCTCTCCCAGACCATCAGGACACGGCTGAGCCCTTTCCTACTCGGTGTGCAGCGCCGGTGCTCAGTGCCCCATCCTCTGTTTGTCCCTTGCCCTGGGGACAGAATGTGCATGCCAAGGCCAGGCCAACCCCGCACACGTCCCAGATATGCTTCGCACGGCAAGGGATAAATTATTTTTAAAAGCACCCTATGGTTACAGTAGGAGGCTTCATGTTATACCGGTCGTGATTTTGCCAAGCTTCCAGGACAGCAGGAAAACGCGAAACCCAACCGTGTGCTTTTTGTCGTCCCCAGAAAAGGCAAAAGCCTCTCTCATTGCAGGCTGCTTTTCCAGATCTTTCCGTGGCCGGCTTTTGACACGGCATGGCGTGGCCGTGCCGGGAGGGAGCCGGGGCCGGGCTGTTTCCCGCAGTCCCGGGGGACGCAGGCCTACCTCGGAGCCGTGCGCGGACAAAGAGCAGCGAGCGCTCGCACTCGGCTCGGCCGGCCCGTGCAAAGCAGTTCCAGCTGTGCCTGCTCATGGATTGCGGGGGGAGCGAGGGGAGGGAAGGCATCGCCTTGTGTGCTAGGTGTGGCTGCACGCACGGAGCCTGCTCGAAACGCTGCTTTTAACTTCCTTAGGGGAAGGGAAAGGGATATAAACAGGGAGTGATTCTCAGCCCAGGGAAATTATAAGAGCATTTTAAGGCATAAAGTGTGGTTTCAGGTGGATTTGGGATTTTGCTGTGTTTTGGGGGAGTATAAAAATAATTTTCCCTGCATTCTACAGGAAATCTTTTCCTCTGGCACTTCTTAGTAAATGAGGCAAACTCCACACTACATTTGGATTTGGTGGCCTTAAATGCTGTGAGCTTACAAAAGACACATCTCACTTTCAGAAAGGCTAGCTTTTCCAAGTTTGCTCAGTGATTTTCTGTCTCATTTTTCCTCCAGAAATGTATAAAGTGGCAAAATTAATTACACCGAGTGCAGGTGTGAAAAGTTTGGTAGCACGTATGGTTTTAACTAATGCATTTGCTCATGTGGCTGCTGTCCTCTGAAGGCTCTCTGTTTACTGTGGCAGAATAATTGATGGTCAGGGGAGGCTTTTGATCACCCACAGAACAGTGCATGTTTGGGAAAGGCTAGGATGGACGGGTTTGTACCATTCAGAGAGGAGAGAGCAGGAGCTCAGGCTGGTGTGCGCCTTCTGCAGAGAGACCTATTTAAAAAGAAAACCTAAATTATTCTTTCCTTCCCAGAGTATGAGAGCCAGACAGTATTTTTTGTCCTTAAGAAAAGTAATGAGAAGAACCTGCTTTTGACATTTGTAAGTGCAAGTCAAGCTGAGCCTCCTGCTATATTTTGGTAACACTTCCACTGGACAGAATGTTTGTCCTGTTCATTACAAAAGTGGTGCCAGCTGCCTGTCTGACAAAGCAAGTGTATTTAAAGTGCCTCACTGTGTGTTTAATGCGTTTGAAGAAGGTGTTTTGTATTTTAAGTACTTATAGGCATCCAGTGGAAGATTTGCATCTGGCACCCTTTTTAAAAATAAAAGAGGAGACATTTTCTCTTCCATGTGGTGCCTTTCATGAAAATGCATCTGTCCTCTTCAGTACTCATTATCAAAAAGAGAAAGGTTTTGTACTTTGGGGTTTTAATTTTTTTTTCTATTTATTTTATTTGTATTGGTAAGAAATGTGTCTCTCATGAATAATGTCAGCAGGAGTTTCCCATTAAATGGTGTTGAGCATGTCATGGACAACTCAATTTAACTTTTAAATTTTCTGTTGCCTCCTTAGGAAGGATCCAGATAGTGCATCAGCATAATCTTAAATTTATTTCCTGGGGAGGCGGCATTTCTTTTTTTCCCAACCCCCAGCCCTGAACACAAAATCCTTCTCTTTTTCAGTGTAACTTCAGAGCAAAGTCAGCCTGCCAGATGGAGTGCTGCTGCACTGGTTTCCCTCTCTCAGATACCAAAACACATTATTTTTTAACCATACCCTGTCTCCCCTAAGGCTCAAAACTAAAAGGCCAGTCTGAACTCTGATCTCTGGCACGGTGGCATGATGCACTGCATCACTCTTAGCAGGCCAGTGTGTTGCATTTTCCTCCTTTCCAAATGACTATAGTGTCATTCCTTATCCTTTCTTAAGATTTTCACCCTGGAGAAATGTGGTCAGGATTATTCAGAGCAGTTGAGTACAACTCAGTACTTACAGTTTGACTCAGATGCACTAGGAGTATGGAGTGGTGTGACCCAGTATTCTTAACCAGGGTGTCTGTTTAGAAGCTTGCAAAGAAAGACAAGCAAGGTTTCCACTGGAGAGAGGCTGCTTTCACAGCGATGCATCTGTTCTGTGGTGGCAGGCAAAGCCATTTGCCTTGTCTTCTAGAAGAAAAGGGAAAAAAAGTCCAATTGCATCAAAATGGAGAAGCAAAGCACAGGATATGTAAACCATTTTTTTTCAGTTGTTAGTATTCCAAACTACTTAAGTAACCACTAATTAGCTTTTATTTTTTTGTAGTACTTGTCTCCTTTTTGTTGTTATTTTTCATCTTGGCACATTTGTTATATCATAACCATGTGCTTGATTTGAGGTCTACCCCTGGGCTCAAAGTAGGTGCTTCAGGAAGCAAAATTAAGTCATCACTTCTGTTTGGCTGGTTAGATATGCTATCAGGAAGACCTAGCCAGGTTTCCCACCTGATGGTGGTTGTAAAATGTGTGCACTGCTTGCTTTGTCAGCGGAGTAAATTTTAACTGGAAAAAAGAAAAAGAGAAATCCTGTTTGAACAGAGGCTGTGTTTTGTTTGTACAGTGTGCTGGCAGGCCAGAGTGGTGTTTCTTTTCTCAATGAAGCCTGTGTGTTGTGTGAATGACTAAAGCTTTCAGCAGCCTCATCATATAACTGTGTCATAAGCGATTGTCTCACCCATGTATTAGAGTCTGCTCTGTCTCATAGCATCTTCTCTGAATATTGACTATTTCCACAATAAAATGAATCAATATGTAGAACACTGCAGAAACTTTTAAACCATAAAATTAAATTAAAAAGTGCTGTCTGAACTGGAAACCCAACATAACGCTTCACATGAGGTATATGAGAGAGGTTTTTTTGTAGGACACTTGCTAGACTCTTGAAGTTGGGACATTTCTAGTGATGGAAAAGTGAGAACTAACAAGAAAATTTAATATTATTTTCTCAGATCATTTATGAATTAACCATTCATTTCACTGGACAGTGTTTGAGTGGTTAGGATGCCTGGGTAGGACTGCTTCCAGTGAAGCTCAGGGTTTATTTCTGAGTCCTGCAATTGGTAGTTTTTTCATCCTCATTTACTAGTCACAGAGGTATGGGATAAGTGTTTTTGCCTGTCAAGGTAAGCAACGGGCAACTGAGCCTGTTCCTGGTTTACTGAAACTCCCAGATACCAGCTATGAGCAAGTTGAAGGAAAAAGACTTGTTTTGGCTTCTGCAATATGACAGAAGCCAAAACAAAACCTCAGGAAGCTGCTTGGGCAGATGCCTGCCTTCAGGTAGATAAACAGTTTTTTTCAATTTCATTGACTGTGCCACATCTCTTTGCCATTGCTAGGGGCTGATGTGAGGGTATCTCAAATAGAGGCTTATGGTGTGATGTCCTCCTGTTTCAATCTAGACATTTATATGAGCAGCATTCTGTATTCACCTGTTGTATTTTCAGATGAAAGAGACATAAAGTCATAGAATTACAGAATCATATAGGTTGGAAAAGACTCCTGAGATCATCAAATCCAACCTTTGGCTGATCATCACCTTGTCAACTAGACCATGGCACTAAGGTCCATGTCCGGTCTTTTTTTGAACACTTCCAGGGATGATGACTCCACCACCTCCCTGGACAGTCCATTCCAATTTTTAACAACCATCTCCATGAAGAAACTCCTCCTGCTGTCCAACCTGAATCTCCCTTGGTGCAGCTTGAGGCAATGCCTATTTCTGTTTTGTCATCGTCTCCTTTCATCTCCTCTTCTCTCAGTGCTATCACCTTTAACTAGGTTTAGTTGTGAGGAATGTCTAAGAGACATCAGTGATGTCTTTTACAACTTACCTCTTGGTAGGGCAGCCAGAGTGTGCCCTTTTCACTTTTATTTTTGTCTGGTGTTGTTTTTATCAGCAACAGACAGGTTTGTGTTTGTCATTTCCTATGTCCTTGTTTCTTATGGTGGAATCCTCTAGTGCGTAATGCGGTAGGAACATGGAGTAAATGTCCTGGTTTTGGGTTACTCTAGAGGAGACTGGTTTCTTTATCCTGTTCCTTCCCTACTCCCCTGCTCCACTCCCTTATGGTATCAGTTGCCTAGAGCCTGCTGATGTGCATCAAGTATAGTTGGAGCTGCATCCTCAAGGAAAGCATTGAGAAAATAATTCTTTTCTACCTGGCTTGCTATTTGTTCAGAATTTATAGGAGCTTGATAGCATGTGGACTTTTCTTCCTGAGTGAGATTTAGTTGCAGTTAACCAATGGATCCAAAACTTAGCAAGTGGGGTATACACAGGCTGGTGGATGCTGTCTGATAGCATTGGCTTCATTTTTGGGGTGAAGTTATTTGATTTCCTGCCTCAGAAGCAGTCCCAGTCCAGAGTTCTGGGGATGGAATAATCCCTCAGCTGCAGTCCCTTGTTTCACTATTATCCTTTAGACCCCCAAAATGCAGTGTTATCTGTCAGGTTGAAGAGCTCTGGATGGGAATCCCAGTGAAGCCCATCAGTGCCGCTTCTTAATCAGCTGGAGAAGTCACTGCTCAATGATGTGGAGCACCCCTTGTGCATCCCTTGAGTGCAGAATCCAGCCTGGGATCTCTTGTGCAGCCGTGCCTGGTGTTAGGCAAACACATTTGTTTTGCGCTGTGTAGAGGAGCAACAGAGCTGGTCATTGTCTGGCACATTTCCTTCCTTCCTTCCTTCCTTCCTTCCTTCCTTCCTTCCTTCCTTCCTTCCTTCCTTCCTTCCTTCCGCCACTTCCTTCCGCCACTTCCTTCCGCCACTTCCTTCCGCCACTTCCTTCCGCCACTTCCTTCCGCCACTTCCTTCCTTCCGCCACTTCCTTCCTTCCGCCACTTCCTTCCTTCCGCCACTTCCTTCCTTCCGCCACTTCCTTCCGCCACTTCCTTCCTTCCACCACTTCCTTCCTTCCGCCACTTCCTTCCTTCCGCCACTTCCTTCCTTCCTTCCTTCCTTCCGCCACTTCCTTCCTTCCGCCACTTCCTTCCTTCCGCCACTTCCTTCCTTCCGCCACTTCCTTCCTTCCTTCCTTCCTTCCTTCCTTCCTTCCTTCCTTCCTTCCTTCCTTCCTTCCTTCCTTCCTTCCTTCCTTCCTTCCGCCACTTCCTTCCTTCCTTCCGCCACTTCCTTCCTTCCTTCCGCCACTTCCTTCCGCCACTTCCTTCCGCCACTTCCTTCCGCCACTTCCTTCCGCCACTTCCTTCCTTCCGCCACTTCCTTCCTTCCTTCCTTCCGCCACTTCCTTCCTTCCTTCCGCCACTTCCTTCCTTCCGCCACTTCCTTCCGCCACTTCCTTCCGCCACTTCCTTCCTTCCTCCACTTCCTTCCGCCACTTCCTTCCGCCACTTCCTTCCTTCCGCCACTTCCTTCCGCCACTTCCTTCCTTCCGCCACTTCCTTCTGCCACTTCCTTCCGCCACTTCCTTCCTTCCTTCCTTCCGCCACTTCCTTCCGCCACTTCCTTCCTTCCTTCCGCCACTTCCTTCCTTCCTTCCGCCACTTCCTTCCTTCCGCCACTTCCTTCCGCCACTTCCTTCCGCCACTTCCTTCCTTCCTCCACTTCCTTCCGCCACTTCCTTCCGCCACTTCCTTCCTTCCGCCACTTCCTTCCTTCCGCCACTTCCTTCCGCCACTTCCTTCCTTCCGCCACTTCCTTCTGCCACTTCCTTCCGCCACTTCCTTCCTTCCTTCCGCCACTTCCTTCCGCCACTTCCTTCCACCACTTCCTTCCTTCCTTCCTTCCGCCACTTCCTTCCGCCACTTCCTTCCTTCCGCCACTTCCTTCCTTCCGCCACTTCCTTCCTTCCTTCCGCCACTTCCTTCCGCCACTTCCTTCCGCCACTTCCTTCCTTCCGCCACTTCCTTCCTTCCGCCACTTCCTTCCCTCTTTCCTTCCCTCCTTCCTTCCCTCCTTCCGCCACTTCCTTCCATCTCTGTGTCTCCTTTTGAAATGGCAGATCTGTATACTTCTCAAGTAATTTTACTTTACTGGAATAAGGGCTGCAACTGCTTTTTCTAATTTTTTTTTTCCTTAAATGTGGTATTGTGTTAAATTGGAGTATTGTGTCACTGCAGTGTGTGACATTACACTGTAAAATATAAAGCTATAAAAGTCTGTAATTTATAAAACTATATGAGGTGCTTACTGTATGTATTATGGCCTTGTAATTCACTATCACCTATCATTTATTCTATATATAATTCCATTGAGAGTTTTGGTGACATTACAAAGGCAAAAAGTATAGCTCAAGTGGCTTGTCATCAGAACCCCAAGAACAAATGTCCTCGTATTGCATTATATAATGTTTTTAGTATTATCCATAATGCAAGAATAAGGAATTTTTGCTTCACACAGTTCTAGTTTATGAACCAGGAATGTAATTTATATCTGTCACAATATACTGAGTGGGATATGACACCAGGTGCTCCCACCATCTTGTTGAATACTTTGTATTAGATTGTTGTATCACATGTTTGTAAAACAAGGTCAAAACATTCAGTAAAAAAGTTTTCTCAGCTCTGAACTGTGTGAGGCTTTGCTAACTTCAGTTGAGTTGAAGAAGCAGCTAATTTGTTTGCTGCTGAATAAGTTCCAAATCTTTCTAATTGGGAATTGTCAAATATACTTAAGGTCTTCCTTATGTTTGAAAACTGAGGAACAGTATTTTACACTTGCTGGTCAAAGTGCTCTGGGACTGCTATTATATTTATGATGTTTTAGAAAACACAGAGTATCAAAATCCATTTTTGGAAAGGTTCTTAAAGTTAGTGAATTAAAACAATAACAGATTTTGTAATACATCTAAAACCACAAGCTCTATTTCTAAGGAAACAAAGCAGCAAAGCTCTTCACTTGCAGTTGAAGAATTATGTGTAGTGTGATTTGGATGAACTCACTGTCTGGCTCACCAGGTTAGTCTGATGTCTGTGCAACAGTTTTGTTACCTTCTTCATCAAGTGTGCTGAAAGCCAGCATTGTCCCAGTTTCAACAGGAAGCCTCAGTGCAGCTGAGTCTCTCTGCTTTGCTTTGTGGATGTGCAGTGGAACCTCCTACTCAGGGATCTTCCAGCTGGATACTCAGCTTGTGTCAGCTGGGTGATGAATCACACAAAAGGAAAAGGGGTGTCTGAAGTGAAGCACTGGAGACATCGCATTGAGGACTCAGTGGCAGGGTGTTTGAGGGAGATCTCCTTCAGCATTGACTCATTGGATGTGGAGAGCAGGCAGCAGAAGCTGCTGGAAGGTGGGGAGCACTCGCAGGGACGTGGGGCTCACCAACAGAGGTTTAGCACCCAGTGCTCTGTGTGAAATTCTTAAACCATCCCAGCTTCCTTGCTGAAACAACATACCAAGTTCTTAAAAATGGAAGAATGTTTGCGAAACTTTGTTGGAATTTTTGAGGGGAAACATAAAAGAAAGGGTACAACTCAACCAAACCATTATTTTTTACAAATGTTTTCCTTGCAGCATAGTGAGACAGCTGTTTGCAGGGATGAAGAGATCAGACTTACAGTATGGTTACAACCATTTTAATCAGAAAAGAAGAAAAGGGAGGAGGCAGACAAGGAATGAGCCTGGAAGCCAACTGATTTCCCTTTAAATCACATTGTAATTTCTTTTTTGGCTAGTAAGTGACTTGAAAGTATTGAAAGATAAACAGCCTGAGCTAGGGCCTGGACTTCTGCCATGTGCTGGGTTCCTAATTAAGGGATGAAATTGCAAGATACCGTTCAATTTCACTGCAACTGTAGCTGGGTTTTGTGGGTCAGTAAAACAAATGAAAGGGTTTTTTTCTGTCCTGTTTGTGCACTTAAGATGCATTGTGCACAGCTATCTGTGTTAGCAGTGGTGGGACTTAGCCATACAATCCCTGCAAACTGATGGCAGGAATAGGCCTTTCTTTGGAAAGAAAATACTTGTGAATGTTTAAGTTTTTGTGGAACTTCTCAGTTGAATAACTTCCTTACCTTTTGTTGTTGTTGTTGTTGTTGTTTTGACTCTCACATTAGCATTCAACAGTGACTTAAAAATCATAAAAACAGAACCATGGATTTTTATTAAGGGCTGAAAATTTTAAGTGCCCTGCAGAAAGCCTCACAATAGAAGAAAATTCAAATTACTGACTTTGTGTTTTTGTATCCATTTTAGCACAAATTTCTATTGATTACAGTGTTTTATTTTTGCCATGGTGCCGTTGTATTTGTAGTTGTACATTACTTACTGACTTGAACACTATCATTTTCTAAAATGCAGAGGTAAGGAAGTATATTTTGGTTTTGTACAATTTTCAGAATAAATTAAAAAGAAGGTAGTTTTATCCTGAGAATGTCTTTCACAGCTTCATCCCATCTTGTAACAAGATTTGAGAAGGTAGGGAAAAACCCTCTGTTCCATTACTTTTAATGTTACTTATCTTAGGGCAATAAAACACTATGAAAATGAAATAATGGGTGTATTTTTTCTAAAATTTAAGCTCTTATCTACAATGGTTGCTTAATACTTAGTTCTTTCTCTTTTCTTTGCCTTTTTTTACATCATTTGCTACTGTGGCAAACTCTTGTATGTCATACAGAGTGTAACTCAGGCTCTCTGGCAGTACCAATGAACCATGAATGTCACAGAGTTGCAGACATATAAATGATAAGATGTGGTCTTTTACCCCAGAAAATTTTGGGATCACACCCTGGACATGTCAATTAAATAGGCTTGCAAGAGAGATCATGGAATTAGGATTTCACTCCATATCTAGTACAGATCATTTGAAAAGTTATCATATCACAACTGCCTTTAAGTGAAGAACTTTATGAACATGTGGGAAAGTTGACTTGATTTTGACAGAATTCTTTCCCTCCACCAAACATAGTGTTAGTTGTCTTGCAAACATCACTGAAGAAACTTCATGCTGGACAGTGAGTTAAAACCTTACAACTTCATGCTGGACAGTGAGTTAAAACTTTACAACCAAAAAGACACTGTGCTAAACACATCTACTTGATGCACAAATTTGAGATAGCAAAACATTATTTTATAAAAATCTTTAACTAGCCATTAGAAGAGGCTCTGCATGTTAAAACAGGAAGTGGATGAAAGGCAGTTTTTGTGCCAGCAGTACTTCACCTTGTTTTTTCAATTCATAAACATAGCATTTATGGGAATTATGCAGGTAGAATGGACCCTTAAGTGCTCACCCCTCAAAACAACTTATTCTTCCTTTCTCTCTCTTTCTTTCTCAGATGTGTATGAACAGCTTTAAAGTGATATTTTACATTACTTAAAAATTATGTGAATGTTTGTTGCTGTTGTGTAGGAAGGAATAAATCGTGGGCTTTTGTGGGATTTTAAACTCATCCCTGGAGTAAAGAGCTGATATCAAGGCCTTCACAACTGGGATTAATTTCATGTATCTCTCAGGAGTCCATTGGGTATTATCTTTATACATTATAAAAGTGTGTTTTGATATGCTTTAAATTAGTATTTTTTTTCTTGTCTGTGGAGCAGAGGAAGAGAGATAGTGTGTGTGAGATGGTGTGTGTGTGTTGGATGACATGATTGACAATGGGTGGAGAGCTGCTGAATCCAGGGCAATTAAGTGGATTGCTGTACAGTGTTGTTCCTGAGCATTACAAGGAGTAAAAGTGCAGTCTACGCATGCAGACGTGATACTGAAGAGGAAATTCACCCCACTCCAGGCACATTCCTGCTCTTAATTTATTCCCCTCAAAAGAACTTTCTTCTGCCACTGGAAGCCTATGGCTGAATGCCAGCCTTTGCATGTCTTCACCACTCAGCAGCAGTTTCTGTGGACATCCTCTAGCAGATGCTGTCAATTCTTCACCTTTCTTTCATTCTCCTGCCTCTGCCTTCATGGATCACTGCGTGTTTGTGGTGTGTGTCGGGGAGAAGGGCAGAGAGGCAGGAGGAGGGCTCAGGGAGGTTCAGCTGCCCAGCTCCACCACATGGGTGATCTTCAGTCACCCAGCCCTGTGATCCTCACACGTTGCTGTGACCCTTTGCCCTTGTAGGCAGCAGCACAGGCTGACTAGAATCAAACCTGGCTTTTTCCTTTCTCTTCCTTTTTTATTTTATTTTGAAGTAATTTCTTAAAAAAAAAAAAAAAAAAAAAAAAAAAAAAAAAAAAAGAGAAAGAAAGAAAGAAGAAAGGATTAAGTCAGAATTGGTAATAGGGATGCATGAGGCTTGGAAATTTGTACAATAGTTCAAAGAAACTTCAGCTACATTGTGTGTGTGCTTACGTACACGTGTGCAATGGCATGTGAGCATTAGCAGCAGAGAAAAAGTTGCTAAAATGGTTGATCAGGCAAATGGCTTAAATATTTACTGAGGTTGTCGTGGCTCCTTCTGCCTGGTCATAAGTTTTAATCTGCCTGTGCTGGTTGTCTCATTAATTTAAGAGGATAGAATTTAGTGCTGTACTTTGTGGTTGCCCTGATTGCAGAATATCTCTTAGGCCAGAAGGAGAAAAAAGGTAAATAATATCTTTATAAGTGTGCATTCCTGTAATCTTTTAAATAATGCATGTATGTAAGGAAACCTGAAAAGTGCACTCTCTGAAAATCTTACTTTAGCATCAGAAGGAATCTTAATGTTCATCCTGTTTGGACTAATTTTATCACTGTAGAAGCTGGCAGTTTTGCAAAATATATGCTTCACTGTATACTGTCATTGTGATTTTTTCAGTTCTTCAATGACTTCAGTTTTGCAGGCTTTTTCTTGGATAGTATTGGCAGAAGATTTAGTTTAGTTTTAGGTGTAATCCATTACATTGGTTTCTCTCTGGCTGTGTCCCTCTTGGTATTCCTTTTTCTTTCTTTGTCTTATTAGATGAAGGGTTGGTTAACAGCAGAGATACCAACATATTTAAATACTTATGGTCTGTGCTAGATTTAGATATTTAATATGGAGCACACAGTGTTCATTCTCAAGGTTCCTTCTTAAGTTCTGCAATAGATTTCTAAATGCTACAAATCTGTGAAGCAGATAGCTCTCCCATCTGTCCATTGTGCCTTGTCCTACTTTGTATCAAAATTATGTCAATGGAAGCCTGAAGAATTTTATGTGTAATCTCAAGAACAAATAAACATCCATTTATTTGCTAAGATTAGTCCGAACTAGTTGCAAATATTGTAACAGTTTCCTGTTGTATTTGTGTAATTAAAATTCTCACTCAAAAGAGCACCTGCATCACTTAGCAGTAATGTGCATATACATAACTCTCAGTTATTTAGCTGTGTGCCTGTGTGTTTGCATGTGTTGAGTTTTTCTTCTTCGTGCAGGACTTCTCGTGCTTTCACTGGACAGGATGAAGAGTTCCACAAAATAAGCAGCTTATGTTTTATTTTCCTTGTTTAGTATGTGGCCCTGTGCCATACTTATTCCTTGCAACAGAAGCCTGGCACTTAAGTCAGATTAACTCATTTCTTCATGGGTTTTTGTGTTGCACTCATGATAGTTGTCGACTGATCTGCAAATATTCTCTGTCGTATGAAGAGAGGTGCCATTATAATTCCTATTTTACCCATGGGGAACTGAGTCACCTTTATTAAAGGCATGCTGCTCAGAGTAAGGGGCTGGGGTTTTTGAAATGTATCCTTCATTAGCCTTTTGTATGTTTATGGCATGTCATACCTTCTGTTTATGCTTTATGGCAAAGCAGTTTCCTGCCTTCTTGTCCTCTGTCCCTGTGTGCCAGCAGCAGGAACTGTCAGATGAATAGGAGATTTTTTTTTTGCCCAGGTTCATCTATCTGTCTAGCATCACCATGGTCCTTGTAAGCTAGAGTGGCAAAGAAGGTCGTGTCCAGATTTGCGACACGTTTACAGGGAAATCCATAGCAGTTTAGTTACCAAATGCTAACAAATCTTTATTGAATGCACAGTGGGGTTTTTGTGTGTATTAATTCAGTCAGACCAGCACTGTTTTTCTTAAGAACAGTAAAGAACTGATAGCAGACTTATTGTACAGCCAAATTTTAAGTCCTTTCTGTGAGGATGCAATTTCCGCAACTTCTCTGTTAAATGTCTTCAGACCTTTTTTCCTTTGTTCCTGAAAAAGATGACATGTTTTTCCAGACTACTTAGAGACACTTGAGCTGACTTCAAGTGGACTTTCCAAAAAACCCATTGTAGACAAGTCCTCAGACAGATATCTAGTATGAAAAATTCCAGCCCAAATAGTTAAAATCTGGCAAAGCAATATAGAGCTGGAAAAAAGATGCTATAGTCAGAGGTATTTGTGAGTCCTAGTTAAAGATGTCATTGTCTGCATGTCTTCCAGCCTCTTTGGTTGTTACCAGCAATTATTTTTATTTCAATGCAAATCCCTTTTTTTCAAGTTTGTGTTATCAGAAGTTACTGTGCTAAGGGTTAGGGATATTTTTTTAACCTTTCTTTTTTGGTACCTGTATTGAGAGACTGATTTAGCTACATAATCACAAATGAAATTAATTTACTAAGCTTAACTCAGCTTGCCCACTTCAATTACCAGAGACACCAGAATGGTTGTTACGCTTATGAGTCCTGTCCTGCCAATCGAATATTAGAACAGATTTATTTTCTCCTGTTAGCCAAGTGAAGTTTTCATGTGCTTAAATATGGCAGTGACCTCCTCAGCTGAGAAATTTTCTGTATCCTTTGCTTGCTAACTAGTCAGAATTATACTTGGAAGCATTTTGCTTTATATATGAAATCAAACACAATTCTTACAGTGCAAAAGAGTAAAAGAAACCCTGAATGTAGCAAAACCACAATTTCCTGTTGAGGCCATAAAACAGAAGAGTTGTCTCTGATTGTTTTCTCAGTGGCAGCATGGAAGGGATATGGCTATGCCAAATGGGTTGATGTTTATGGACATACTGGTCACAAACTCGTAGTTATGCAAGAGGTAGTTGGACAAAGCTACTTTTAAATCCTAATGGCTATTGTCACAGCTGTGAGCTGGATGTTTGACTACTGATAGTGTCTGCCTTAACATCAGTGCTTATTTCATCTGTGCAAGGACCTTCTGGTGCTTGTATGGGTGGATGAGTAGTTTTTCCAGCAGGCTGTGTATGTTTTAAAGTATCAGGCTATGCATAGTCTCGTAGCTTCAGTGACTGCCAAAGTGGTCACAAAGCAGTGTTAATAAAATACTTCAGAGAATAATTCATCATATAATAATTCATTCATATTATTTGTCTAGTGTTCATTTGTTTTTGTGCAGGAAGAAGGAGATAGAGTAATGCCACTCTTTAACTTCGCTAACAAAAGATATAGTAGTGCATGAGATACTGGTGTGCTTGACTCTTAGGATGGCCTCAGTGTCTGAAGAGTCTACTGGACCTCCTGAGGCTTCCAAACACATCTTCAGGTGCTCATGGGCTTTTCAGGTCCAGGGTTGTGTCCTTCAGCTGAACCTGACTGGACTGGTCGCTTCCTTGACTGAAAGCAAATTCTAATACTGTTCTGTGTGATGTACATGTTATTTTTTTCCTCTACTCTTTTCTTTCATGCTTACTGGGGCAGGCTGAACCTTTCTAGGGTCAGTTGGTAAGGCTGACATCCTCAGCTGCAAATGGGCAGTCAGACCAGGCAGTGTTTGTTTCAGATGTGAAATCATGATGATGAAACCTGATGCAGCATTTTATGAGCTTTGCTCAGATGTCTTTCTGGGCTCCCCCAGGCAGGCCTTGCTTGTGTGAGGAGCAGCATGTAGTGGCAGCCCTGGTTGCCCTTAGAACCCAGAGCATCTAATCATGTCAGGGTGGCATGGGTCCAAACTGGTGAGGATTTTATTAGCCATGGGCAGGTCCTACCAACAGAGATACACTGCTTCTGAAATGTAGCTAACAGCTCTGCTCAGTGTGACCCTGCCAGCTTGGGACAGGGCTGGATTGAGGGCCGCCTCTGTCCCCTTGGAGTGGGTACTGGAGAAGCACTGCCAGCATCTGCATATGACAAGGTCCTTTACTAACTAGCCCATCCTCTGGAAGAATTGATGTCTCCAGGCATGCCCTGTGTTCCCATGCACCAGGCAATAGAGAGACACTGCTGTGGCTGAGGGGCTTGAGATTTGTTCTGAGGCTGCCTCAGCGACGGCTCTCTCACAAAACATGCAAGAACAGAGGTGTCTGTGATGAGGCCTCCTGTGGCAAAAGTGATGGAATGTGGTATTTGGCACTTTGGTTCCTGGGTAAATCACAGCTCTGTGCCTCAGCTTCCTCATTTGTAAAATGGGGTTAATGATACTGTCCTCCTTGTTAAAAAGCTCTTGGTATATGCTCATGAAAATACACACAAAGTGTTATTAAGCTAGGTATGATAGATAGAAACTAGGTTTTATTATTACTCCTACTTTTCCAAATGTGTGTTTGCATTGGAATTTTCACCTTGTGCTTAGTACAGGTAGGTACTGAAATATATTTATCTAATAAGAACAGTAAGGAAGAAAGAGCTAGACTTCTGACACACTAAAAAGTGACTAAATCAAGATTTAGCTCCTTAGGAATTAAACACCTGAATTATGACCACCTTAATATGGGGTTCATTATATAAATTCTTGAAGATCATCGAGCACAAAAGAACATTCTGGGAGTTTCTGTATCTGCTATGTAATCTAGGAGATAGTAAGGGTGTTGGGCAACACAGTGTATGAGGAGAGAGTTGGGGTAATCTCAAGATTCACATGAGGCTGATGAAAGAGGTAACAGTGTTCTCAAAAGTCCAAATTGAGTATTGTAGTCAAGTTTGCAGACTTGCAGGGTCTTCACCAGCGGCTTCTTTGTGCTGCAGTAACCTCCTCACCAAACTCTGCGAGCCACTAGCTGGGGATGAGTGCCCACAATGTCAGGAAGTGTTTGCTGAAGAGCATAGTAAAGAATGTCTTCTTTCATCTCTGCCTGAGGACTGAAAGGAAGGACCTGCTTCCTCACGTGAAATCTTCTCAGACTGGGTTGTCAAGGGAGAGAAGCTCTGGACCATGCAGTTTTCTGCCACGTGGCTCTGTATAACCTGACAGACAACACTGCTATATTTTCAGTCTTCCAAAAGTATTTTACTGAAAGTTTAAAATATCATAAAAGTTGGAAAGGCCCACATTACTATTGCAGTGCTGTATAGGGCATTGTAGAGGGGTGTACTTCCTTTTATGTTCTATGTGTGTTGAAGGTAATGTTCAGGGAGGTGAGGTCACTTGAATTTCCTTTTCCTCATACCCAAAGTAGTCTTTTTTTGTCCATCTTGCTGAGAGCTACTGTCAGTTTTACCTCTCCAGTGCCATTTCAAAATAACTCCAAAACTTCCCCAGCACACTCAAATTAATAAAACCTAACAGTTTGCTACTCTTGAACCTGCTAGAAGAGCTCTTTCATGGTTGACTGGGTGGCTCAGGAGATTACTAAGGGGAGATACTTTTTCTTCTCTTAGTCACCTGTTTGAGACTTTTCCAAGCTAAAAAATAATATTCATTATGCAATCACATATGTTCATATCTCTATTAAATGAGTTGTGCTTCTTCGAGTCTTAAGGGACAAGAGCATATCAAACAGTCATTTTCAAAGTGACCTTTATCTCCTTTTCCTCAGTGACCTACCACCCTATGACTGCTTGCATTTCTCAGTTCAAACACCTTTTTTCATAGAAAATAAGGCTCACAAGTTTGCATTTCCCAGGCTTATTGATGAGCTGGTATGTTTTTATTGTTGTTGAAACTGTCTGTTCTCAAGGTAGCTTAACTGCTCTATATCCAAGTTCCTTCAGAACTCCTAGTTTTAGATACTGTGTGCACAAAGCACAATAATTTTCTTTTTCTGTTCTCTGTGCCTAATTTTTTCCCCTTACTAAAACACCATTTTTGATGTCTTGAAGAAATAGGTCAGGACTGAAGCCAAAGAACAATAGGGCTGGAAGATCCTAAGGAAAGCATCTCATCCAGGTCCTTCCATCGGACTTGATCATGCATATGTAGACAATCCCTGATTATTTTTTTTAACTTAGGTTTGGGAAACTCCAGGGATGGAGTCCAATCCACTTTGGGATGAGTGCTGATGGGAACAAATCTTTTAGTGTCTTACAGCATTACTGTCTTTAATTAGTCCTGTAACAATGTGATAGCTCATGGATTTCAGTGATTTTCCTATAAATCTTTCCTTTGTCCTAATGTAAAATTTGTTTTCCTGCATTTTGCTTCTACTTGGGATGAGCATTTGGCCAAAACAACTCCAAACCTGTGTCATTTAACTGTGATGCTTTATCTCACATTCCCTTTCTGCTTTAGCTGTAAAATATGCATGTGTTCTGTGACAATGTTAACATAGATTATAGATTGTAATAGCTCTGTAGGTGACAACGTTTAGCACTGTATGAAACTACCACTGTAGTGTTTTGTGTTTAAAAGGTGAGAAACAGTGGGGTTCAATAGTTGTATGTATTTTGAGAAGCTTATTTCAGAAGAGCTTATGCAACTACATTTTTTTAATACAATAAAAGGAACTTCAGACTATTTTAATGAAGAAAGAGCAGAGCTTATTTCTCAGTTTTGGCCAGTTTGGCACTTACTGGGGCCACCATGAGTTGTAAGGGATGCAGCTCATAATTCCTCCATCATTGTCTTATTTGACAAAGGAAATGCACAGTGAGCAATAAGAAGTACAGTGCACAGGTGTGCGTTGGTTATTTTTAGGGACAGAGAAGCAGAATAATTGCAATGGAACTAACCTTGCCACTTAAAAATCACCAATTGCAGAAGCTGAACAGAAAATAGAATTTAAGTAGTAGGTATACAGTTAATACATTTATGTTTGTGTTCCAGATGCATGTAATTTTGTATACAACTAAGCAAAAATATTAAAACCCGTTTTCTCTTTTTCCTTCTTGTATGCACACACAAAACATTAAATTTAAAGAACTGTATGCCATTAGCTTCTAAGATTCACAATTGTTCCTAGAACACTGAAAGTAGCTCTTGCAATGATAATTGCAAAATGTTAAAGTAATAGCAAACGGGTTCACATTTAGTATAATGATTAGATAAACTAGGGAAAAAACAGCTATTATGTGTTCCTGGACCACAGTGGAGGTAGAAAGCAAGAAAAGTATGTGGTGTGACTGCATATTATTAAAAATGTAGCACTTTATATTTACTTTGCACTTAAAAATTGGAATGATCTGACTAACAGAAACAGACAATCTAATAGAAATGGTTTGGAATACATTAAAAATGTATACAAGACAAATCGCTATTTTATAATCATTCAGCAAAGTAGTAAATTTGCACTGCAGGTTTGATTCATAACAAATTTGCATAACATTTATGTGGAGTTTTCATTGTGCTAATACAGTTCTTTTAGCCACTTTTTAATGTGTGCTACCGTTCCATTATATACCTTTGGGGGTACTTGGGGAAAAAAAGGCAGCGTGGGGGATGGGAGTTAGCAGGAAGAATATGACAGAGCTGTAAGATGAAGGTTTGTAATCACAGAGCTGAAAAGCTAGGGAAAAATGGATTGAAAAGTGTATATAACTTAAAATTGGGGGAGTGGAGGAGAAAAGCATGTATTCTGGGCTCTCATGGGGATTTTATTACATAGTATTCACTTCATCATTCAGGAGGGCGTGAGAAGAAAGATGGGTATCAAGAGTGCATGGATTGAAGGGGCTTCCATGAACAGCTATGTTAAATGAAGGTGCTTATTAATATACCTTGATTTGCATATGTTTTATATCCTTTCCCAAATATTCCAGGGGCAAATGAATGTTTACATTGTGTATTTTGCCTTTTACTATTGTAGCTCTTAATTTTCTTAATTCCTTTCCATTCAAAAGGCCAATTTGGAAAAAGCAGTGCAAATTTTCTTCGAGGCAGAAATGGGAAATAAAGAGGCATGAGGAGAGAATTGGCATTAAAGTGTAGGTGGAATGGATCCGTTTGAGAGAAGTCTGGTTTGACATTTCTATCATACCACCATCTTCTTGCTGATGGGCAAAAAATTGAGTAGAAAATCATCTAAATCCCAACTGTGAAATCTGTCTGTGGGAAAAAAATATATTTACCAGTGTGCTTACATCTGCTTTCCAATAACTTCTAGAATTTCTCTTATCACCCAACTCTCCTCCCAGCCTTTGTCTCTTTTCTGTATTCATCTTTTCTTACTTTATAGAATATGCACAAATCAGACAAGGAATAAATGCATTGTCCTGTACATAGAATGTCATAAACACAGATTTCATGCTGCTTTTTTATCAACACCATTACTTAAAATCAGTTTTATATCTTCAGATAGCCTGTATAAATATTTATTACTTGCAGTATTTATTACTTGCAGTATTTTCATCTTGAATTTTAATAACCTAATGCAAAGTTGAAATGTTAAGAAGTAAGCCAACTGGCTGGCCATTGCATGACTGAACACATTTATGTACTGATTTTGAGTAGGAGGGTATTAACAGAGGTACCCATCTGTGCACCCCATGTGTAGCAATGGGTGAATGGTATGTATTTGTTCCTTTGTTTAACAAAATTTATAAAATCTTTTGGAGGACAATAATGGAACTTCTATGCTTTGGTCACAAAGTACAAGCATAATAATTTTTTCTAGGTATTCTGCAATGCCTAAATTGTCTCTTCCAAGCAGCTTCACTTCATATAGTTTATTCTCTCAATTTGCTCACATGTCCTGGTAGTTATGCTGGATACAAGTTCTGATGGCTAGTCCTTCTTCCAGAGTCACAGAGTTATGTTTGAGTTAGTTAAATGCAAGGGTTTCCAGCATCCTAAATGAAGAGGATTGACTTCTGATTTAGCCTGTTATTGAGTGGTTTTGCTTTGTCTCTTCTGCATCTGGGAAGGAGGAAACATGATCCTTAAAACCATGAGACCGACTCCCACATAGTTCAGTTTCTGAACATTGAAAGGAATAAAAATAAGGGCACACAAAGGGATTTGGGCACTCCTTGTCTCTCCTTGCTGAAGAGGAAGGTTGCAGTCATCTTCCTAATTCAAAGTTTAGTGAGAAGTGTGGGTTTGCATTAAATTCTGGAGGTTGCTCTTTGAGATGACAGATGTAGATGTAGTGCAGTGATGATGACATGGATGAGAAAAGTCACAGTGTAGGGAAGTAAATGCATTTATTAATTTGTGTGGAGAGAACACTTCTCGTGAGTTTCATGATAATGAGGTAGCCTTCTCTGCTATTGCCTTGAACTTTATGTGTTACAGAACAACGTATGGACAGCAAAATGGTGCACTCTGAGCCAATACATAGAGTGACTTCCTCAGTCAGATTCAAGTAATTGTAAAGACCAGTAAATTACATGTCTCAAGCAGTAAAGCCCTCCCTAACAAGTACTTTCCCAGTATTTTGACTGAGAGAGGAAGTGATTTCCCTGGCTTCACCTCACCTAGAGGATTGCAGTTTAGTAACTTTAATGCTTTTGTACAAGAAACAAGAAAACTAAATGGCCAGTTCATGAGTAACATTAGGAAATTGTACTTTAAATTTAAAATGTGCCTTTAGTATTTTCTTCTCATTTTTTGGTTCTTTGTATTGTGCGCTGCGCTGCCTTTCTGAACCATGATTTCTGACTTTTCTACACAAGAAGCAAAATCAGAAGCAGAGTGTGCCCATTCCTCTCTGGAATATAAAACAATCCTAATAGCGCCCTTCATCCAACTCTTAAAAATATAGTTTTTTCTAGAAGTATTTTATTAGTATGACTCATTACAGAAGATTTTGTTGTCCATTAAAACTGCTCACACTCAGAGTGCTGAATAATCATAAATAAAATGCTTAATGATGGTGAAGTTGAGATAAATTAGTGGTTGATATCAAAGCTCTAAATGTATTTTCTTTACTGCTAAATGACCGTAATAATCCATTTACTTTTTGTATTAACATTAATAACCATAGCAAAACTCTTCCTAAGAGCAAGGTGCAGGAAGTTTGGTGGTCCATTTGTGCGGCATGCTGAATGGTCAAGAGCAAGATGAACAAAATTGATGCTGTGTTTGATAAGACTTATCTGACTCCTAACCTATAACAATTGGTTCAAGAAAATGTTTGTGCAACTCAAAGGTATCTATAGGACATTTTAATGACATTTTTATCACATTCTTTATCCTGAATTTTTTCAATTTTCATTTAAAAATATATTTTCTTGCAGTTCCTATGGTAGTATCAGTATTTCTACTTTGAACATTCAACCTGGGGCTGTTTTGCAGTTGCAAGCTGTATGCTTATTTCATTCAGAGGAAAAAATAGAGCAAAGAGTAAAAGACGTACAATTTAGTGATTTTTTCAATAAATACAGGAAAATGTGTGCAATGAATGCCTACTTTTTATGAACTGGAACCTTAAATCATAAATAAAATGTTAATTTGTAGACATGTGTAGTTGTGAAGCAGATGGAAAAACAGAAATGTGCTGGAAAAAGTAGGTATTTGCAGAAGCTAATGAAGTTAATTGGTCTCATTTGGCTACACTATTTTCCCAAACCCCCCAAAGACTGGGCTTTTTAATTCTTTAATTAAAAATGAGTAAGGTATGCTAATATTATAACCTTTACTTTTTTTCCAGCTTTCTATATACATACATCTTATTAATAGAACCACCCTTAGCAGTTCAGTATTAGCAAGCACATTAGTAATCTGGAAGTTCTAAGGAGGGTGCCAATATTTTGAAACAATAATTAAAAAATTAGCAATCCATGAGTTAATATATGCTTTAAAACCTTAATTATTATTTCCTTTTCCTGTTTCTACATGATTACAAAGAAATGATCTGTTTTTCTCCAATTTAGAGAATGTAAATTAAAGTACACAGAACAGTTTTGTCTGTGGAAGATTTTAATTTTAAATAGAAATATTTAAACCAATTTTGATTAACAGGGTTGCAGGCTAATTCTGCAGCAAAATACTGGGAAATGGCAATGTCAGTGAATTAATACGCAACTACATGAGTTGCCCTAAACTCTTTGTTTCTTTCTTGGTGGGAGGGAAATACTGGAAAATATACATTCTCCTTGCTAATGGACGGAAATATTGGAAAATATACATTCTCCTTGCTAATGGGCATTGGAGAGAAGCAGCTCAGTCCCTGTCCTGTACGATGGGCTGTGGGGTGCAGTGAGCATCCACCTCTGCAGCCCAGGCACCCCTGGCTGAGGGATCCCCTGACCCTCCCTTCCATATGAAGTCTTCTGTCTCTGGATGATTGAGTTTGAGCAACTACTTATGGTTTCAAAGGATTTGGATAATGTTTCACTGTAGGGTTGGAAATCTCTTTCAATACTGTGCTGCAAAGGGACAAAGACGTAGTTTCAACGCATTTATGAGGCCCTGGCTGTAGAAGGGAGGAACAATAAACCATCTCTTTTTAAAGTTAAGAGATCTTGGAACAGGCCAGTCCAACAAATCCTGGGTTTAAAAAGTGAGGTACATGCTGCAGTGCTGAAGTTGTTTATTCATCTGGAGTGTATTAGGCTCTTGATTAATAAGACATCTGCAATTTTACATAAGAAACAGAGCGGGCAGTTTGGCAGTTGTAAATGGAAATGGGGAGAGAAGAGCCAAACCTATACAAAGCCGTCTACTCCTCATTGCCACTGCTGTTGAAAATAATCATCACTACAGTGGTTAAATATATATATATTGATAAAATGTTTTAATCTGAAGGGCTCAGCAACCATTTTTACAAGAACTACACATCTTTAAGAACTAGGAGCTTTTCAGACAGCTCTATAAAATGGAAAGTCATCTTTGTATACCTAATCTGATCTCACAGGTCTCACACTGACATCTGACAGAAGTAACACATTTGACATTGAATTTGCACTGATACAAGACTGATGTAGACTAATTCTTGATGTTACCTTACATCTCTCCAAAATCTGTGAGCAAAATCATCAATAGAAAAGTAGCAAGCCTGTCAGAGACACTTTCATAGGAACAATCTTGCATCTTAAATTTAAGAATGCTTGAAAAAACATCCAACAAGTAAATAGGGCAAAAACTGTGTAAAACTCTGAAAAATAAACTGTTGCCTAACACATCCAATGAGTGTGATGACTGAGAGCCTCAGTGAAACCCAGTAAGATTTTGAGGGGTTTTTGGTTTAGTTTTTGGGTTTTTTATAATGGTGCCCTTAACTATGCAAGTCTATAATTTGGTAGAGAAAATAGAACCGTATTCAGCAGAGTTTCAGACAAATTGGTTCTCAGTTAGAAATTGATTGGGAGGGCGAACAAACAAAGCATTAGTATTTATTTCAAGAAGTCACATGCATTGTTAATAATCCATAAAAGGGCAAATTCTGAACAACTGAATACCTCACTCCAAAAAAAAATGTTGATAATATGACTCAGATGGTAGATCAGCACTTTTTGCAGTAGAAAATGACAAGGTAGTTCTTGCCAAATAACTCTTGATTAGGAGTACAGGAATACAGGAAATTTTCAATATTTAGTGTTGAAAACTTGACCAAAACAATCTAATCCTCTTGGCACTGCAAGCCTAGTCAAAGTGTAAGGCAATGGTGAAAAGATGAGAGGAACTAGAGACAAATCTGAAAGTTTTCCAGAGTTGGCTATAAAGCAGGACTTCATAAAGTGGAGAGTACACAGGAATCATTCGGATCCTTTTGCAAGCCATCTATCTGCCTTTCATGACTCCATAAATGTTTGTAGCAACTCTTAATAAGGAAATGTAGGATTAGCAAAAAAATGCATGCTGCTTAGCCTTCAAGGCAGTTACATCTGGAAGTGGGGAGCCGTGCTACATGATCAAGCAGCTCTTTACAGACCATGTGCAAGTACTTCTGGTGCCTGTGACAAGGCCATTAAATGCAACTTAAGGAGTTAAGGTGTAGGAGATATCTACACCTGAATGCACTGAGACTTGGTCTTCTACTATGTAATGAACCACTGTGCATCTCATTTTAGCTGAACCATGGGAGAGGCAAAATTTGGACATCAGTGTCATCAAAAATGTTGTTTTCACATCTGTATTTCCTTTATCATCCTGCTGGGCCAGCTGAGGGTCGTGCTGCAGTGATAGCCTGTGAGGTACCTCCAGCCAGGCTAGCAGGGACAGAGCCAGGAGAAGAGCGCTCCCTGGGAGGAGCACACACGTTTGGAACACGAGCTGTGGCTCAGTTAACCTTTTGGGCTTTTCTGGAAGAGTGGCTTAAGAAATATGAGTTTGTTTATTTTTTATCAGGAATTAGTTAAAGATGTAATGTACATCTTAAAATCTTTGTGGAGGAAGGAAAAGCTTTCTTTTTGGATATACCTTTATTTATTTTTATGGATGTACAAAATTACATGTACACATTATTTTTATATATATGTTAGCTTTCTGTATAGTCACTTCTAAATGCATTTTTTATATCCAAGTTAAAGTATTTGTATTGGTTAAAAAATGGTTTAGAGATAATTGTTTTAAAATGAAATCACAGTGTGATTTTGCTGAAAGTACTTGTCTGTGGGAAGTTAAAGAAATCCTACAAAGGCTTTTATTAATGTAACTTACTGAAGAGCAAGAACTGTCATGGTAGCATATAAATGGGGCAGATGGAAATATCCCCTCGAGGCTATGGGACTTGAGTTAATAAACCTTGAAAAGTTACCATAATTTTCACTTTGTATTTTCCTCATGAACCCAAGTAATATAGCTCATTCGTTTTGAATATTACCACTAGACTCCCAGGCAATAAGTCTGATTTTCTTAAACCCTACTTCTAACCAGATCCAGACCAAAGCTAAAATGCTTGTCCCATTAAAAGTTAATAGTAAAAATTCCATTGGCTTCAGCAGGGCCAGGATTTTATTCTTTGAGACCTTGGATTTTAGTGTATTTGTTAATGTAAGTTAAAATAAACAGCCTAGTGTTCAAAAGGTTGGCCAGTTATTTTTCTGTTAATCCTCCTCTGTATCTGTTGGATGTATTTGCTAATATTTCCTTGATACAAATATCTTGCTAGAAGTTTCCTCAGTGTGTTCAGTACATCATGCCTGCAACACAGAGAATATTAGCTTTTTTGCAATTAAATGCATGGGGAAAGGGATGAATGTAGTTGAGCTTATGAAAATAGTCACTTAGGGTTATAATCTTCATGCAAAATTAATAGGAGCTCATGATAAAGCTAAGTCAGGGTCACTTATTCTCTTTACCTCCATAAGAGATTCTGAGGTGATACACACTGCCTCTTCAGAGGAATGCAGTTTTTCGTTTGTGAAGAAAGTCAGCAAATTAGAATATTTCAGAGCCAGTAACTTGTATCAAAAAACAACAGAAATCTAGAAGTTTTCTCTGAAAATAAAATGGTCCAATGTGAGGATGATAAACCTGGGCTAAAGTAGCAAACTTAGAGCCAAGGAACAAAAGCCAAGTAGTTATGTAGAAAAATTGGGGAGAATGAAGACTTTCTTCAGCCATCCCACCCTCTAAGCAGCAGAGAGAATGTTGTACCAGTGCATTCTAAAATCCCAGCTCAAGGCTGAATGAAATGAAGAAAACAGATCCTGCCATAATAAAAACACATGTAAAATTCCTGGAAATGTTTCCTGTTACTGGCTGCCTGGTTAGTATAGGCTGCCTGCACATTGGTACAAAGTCAGCAATTGTCTAATGTTGTTCATATTTCTTTTTGCCAGGAAGATGAAGATCAGACCGGAAGGTTATCGGTCTCCTTTGCAGTCATGTTAGGATCAGAAGGAATAAAAAAACTAATTGTCTTGATTGCATTTCAGATTGTTTTGATTGGGATTATGCCCATGAGATAAAAAGCCACAAAACAGGCGTTTTTTCCTGCCACAATAAAAGCCAGAGAAGAGCTTTTGCTTTGGAGTTGATACAGAGTAGTCCAAATAATGTCCTGCAAGCCAGATCCAGTCCACAGCATGATTCTTCCCAGATCACCAATTTTTTGAAGTGACCCTGTGTTGGGACTGCAGCTCGGCAGGAACAGCTGTTACTGGCTCCTCCGGATGGTCAGGATGCTCTTAGTGTACCCTTCACTCCCCAGCTCTTCTCTTCTCAAGCTGCCACTGTGTCCATGTTGTGGGTTAGGGCTCCCATCCCATGACTACAGACCCTGTCAGGTATCCAAGGAGCTGACCCAAAACTGGCATCTGGCCAAGAGCAATTAAATGATTGGACCAAATGGGTAATACCTTATTCCAAGATGAGTATTTGCCTTTTTTCACAAGGCAGTCTTCCTTCTCTCTGTTTTTTTTTTCCCTGTCTTTATGTGGGATATGAGTTATCAGGGGAGTTAGAGGTTGCAGTTCCATTAGCTGACTGGAGACATCGCAATATGTGATATTTTCATTTGGTCTGCTCTGGGCTGTTCTTGCTTACAGGAGGTCTGCAGTATATTTGCAGGCATGTAACGTATGCCTCCAGTAGACATGTTTCAGAAAAGTGAAACTGGTGGTAGCACAATGTCCACAAGGCTGTGGAAAATGGGGGGGAAACACTCAGACCATATGCCTTGAGGCTGCCTTCTTAATGGGCTTGAAATAAAGAAGCAGGAAGTGTTCTGGTGTTTTGGGATGCAGAGAGACACATTTTTAGGTTAGTACAAGATACATGTTGGGAGTATTATTGACCAGTGTGGTTCCTTCTCCAGCAAGAAGGGCCCTGGTTCTACGTCCTCATGATGAATTTCCAGCTTATTTGAACAGTTTGCTTATTTATCTTGGACAAAGACCATACTGCAATCATCTGGGCTAGACTACTGTAATGTGCTCCTAATTGTTTCCCTTGAAATGGATCTGGAGCCTCTTTGGGGTGGCTATATTAAAAAGTACAGGGCTGTCCATGTAGCTGTTCAGATGTTAATCCCTGGTTCTTGGGCAGCAGCCGTGCGCTCCATGTCCCTGTCTGGCAGTTGCTCGCGGTTGGATGTGGCTTTCTCTCCCTGGGCTGAGTCAGACACAGGCCGAAGGCAAGGCTTTCTTGTCCTCCGTTGTGGAGCTCCCTGCCAGAGCCCCTTGCTGGCTGCCTTTAAGGCAAGCTGCAAGCCCTGTTTATTTCAGTTGGCCTATCCATGACTGTTTTATGGGCTCCCTACCTTTGTTTTTGCATCTGCTACCCTTTTGTTTTTCTCTTTCCTCTAACTAGTCAGGAATTGAATCTTTTGGGGCTGGCAGGTCCCTTTTGAATTCTGTGTGTATAGCATATTGTAACATGCTATTAGATTTTGCTTTCTACTTTTACTGTTTTGCATTTGGCTCTTTATGCTACTTGGCTTGCAATTGGTGCTTTAGAAAAGATCAAATAAATATATCATTGTGTCAAGTCTTATTTTGTATGAGGGTTAAATCCAGTATCCAAATATAGAAGAATGTGTTTATGGGGAAACTTAGTACTGAGAGAATTAGAGAGAAAGCTCCAATTAGAAAGCAAGCTGATTCTATGCCATTTGCTATGCCATGTTTTCTTTAAGAGAAAACTTCTACTGTAATTAGCAAGAAAGTGCAGCCTACCGGCCAATGCATTACCTAACACAGAGCCTGCTATTCAGTCTTAGGAATAGTTTGTGCTTTTATATGCTCCTGTGGAGGCTGACGATACTGTGAAGTCCAGTATCAGCAAAACAGGAGTCTAAACACAAGCAGAGTCAGGAAATCTTGTACAATAGATGATAAATAGTGATTTGGTTCATTGGCCACTTCAGGAGGAAGCATGTAAATGTAATCGTGGAACACAATGGTCTGTGCTTCAAGTTTAAGCACTAGAATTAAAGTGTCTGTTTTCCATCCTGGACAAATGATTTAACTGTTATATACATAGCCCAGCCCATGTACACGATGTTTTTATTTATGTTATGCGGGCTGCCAGGGGATCAGCAGAAGTTCAGGTCTTTGTTTTAGAAACTGCATAGGACTCAGCAAAAAGAAGTGTTTTACCTCACATTGAGATAAGTCTGATAACATCAACTAGGGGAATGAAACAAACAACCAGGAGGAAGAGGAAATAGCAGCCAAGTGCTGTACAAAAAGCAAGGGTCTTAGTTCAAATATTGTCATCTGAAAATGGTTTATGGGCACTAAAACAGAGGAGTGAACCCAGGGGTAAGGTCATGCCACTTTGCTGAGCTTTGGGAATCCAGGAAGTTACATATCATCCATCTAAGGAAGTTCCACTTGTAAAATACTATCAAAGCCCAAGTCGTTTAGGGCAGCTTGGTCCTGCAAAACATTACAATTATTAATCACTTGACTAATCCACATTAATCAGTACAGCCTAGTAGCAAAATTATTAATCAGCTTGCTGAACTGAGCAATGTTGCTAAGAAATGAGCCTACTTGGAATTTTAAAATTTATGAAAGAGTAAGATGACTGGAAAAGATGCAAACTCTCCACAAAATCAACTTTATCTCTCATCTTACTGTTTCCATTCGATCTACCACCAACAAGACCAAAAACTTTGATGCACTTTGGTACTCAGAAAGTAAACTATTCCTTCTGTGTATGTGTGAAAACTGAGTCTCCTTCCCAAACACAAACACAGAGAGAAAAATAAAACTAAAGATAAAAAAAGATGTGTGAGAGGGGAAAGTAAGCATTTGTTTCTTAATTGTGAGGAGGATGGTTGTTAGGCTTTTAAGAATAGAACATGTAAATGAGTACAGAAACAGCATACAACAACCCATCCAGAAATTTGAATGTGATCAAAACATGTAAGATACATTGGGAGATATGTAAGAGTCTTTTCAAGGAGCCTCAGGGAATTCAAGAGAATAATCTGGTGTATATAGCACAGCCATCTCACTTGAAGCAAGGAAAAATAAGGCAAAGGGTAGTAAACAAAGTTTGACACGTATATTTCAGCACTGGAAGTAATAAATAATGGTTGTTGGTGGGAGCTGAGTGCTTTGCTGACAAGAACAAGATGGCAATAACTAACTTGTCCCAGATGAAGAACAAAATCTATTTTCTGTAGATGGATGACTGATTAAAAATGTCTGAACATCAACAATTATAAAATGGGGAGAAGGATCTTGGCTGTTAATGCTATTTCAACTACTTCAAAATGTGTATTTTCCTTACATTTCCTTCAAGGAGTCACACAATCCTCTGCTGTCTTCAGACACTTGTGCCTTCTGTGGCACTTTGGGCTGCAAATGTTCTGGACCAGAGGAAATGGAAGCAGTGGTTCTGTTGCGGAAAGGCCACTGCTTTCCAGAGCAGGTTGAAGACACAGGCTATTGAGTCCTTACAGAGAATTGTTTGTCTTCTGGTTTTAGATGGCTTTAATTCCTCCAAATTACTCCTTGAATAATAGGAAAAAGGGCAATTTGAATTTCAGTGACAGATTGGACATAACAGGTTGCAACTATTAGGTCTAATTTTACCATACTGAGAAATAAAATTGCCTAAACATAAACATCGATCACTGATGCAGTAAATTAATTTGTACAGAAAAAGTAGTTTAACTGCAGTGCACATTAAACATAGAAAATTTTCAAAATTACAGCTCTCTGAATTAATTTGTACACTTGTTTACTTGTTAAAAGCAAAGCGTAACTTTTTAATTTTTTTTTTCTCTTTGTGAATTTGAATTGTGAACAGCACGGACAATCACTGATTGCTGTTTTTTTCTTTTCCCCCCATTTCTGATCAGGTTAATAGACACACTAAAGACCTATTTTAAATGTTTCATTCTAGCAAGTAAATTCAGCATTTCAATAGGTTTGAATTATGCTTTGTTAAGAACTGGTGATGTCATATAATTTAAAAATTTACGATTTGGTTCAGCAACGAGTTTACATTCAAATGTGTCCTCAGGCTTATTTAAACTGTTGAAGTCTTCCAAACTGTTTCACAAAACATGTCATCTGTGTCTTCTTCCTTCTACTCCCAAAAAATCTGTACATACTACTTACCCACATTTTAATATGGTATCTAGAGACTTAACATAGATGCTAGCCAACTTTTCTTCATTATGGCAGTTGCTATTTTTATTATGCTTATTGTTTTATAAAATGGAAAAGAACATGCCCTTCTTGAAACTATGTCTGTAACATTACTGGTCATATGCAGTTGGAAGTGCATATGTAAGCTGGATAAAGGTTGCCTAAGTCACAGTGGAACAGGATCTGCCAATGTGCCTTATTTTGATGGTATCTGGTGTCTACTGTTTTCAAGGACAGTAGTTCGATTCAAACACAATTCTGATAAGTGGCAGGTTTTCATGTCTTTAATGCCCTGACAAGGGCATCACTCTCAAGAGAGGGAGGTGAAACCATTTGGATGAGAATTTCTTCCCCTCTCCTTTGTGCTGACTCACCAAGATAATGGACAATTAATAGTGAACCTTCTCTGCAGGGAAAGTCTAGGGTTATCACTAATAAAAAGTGCTCATGAAATGTTTGGACACAAAAGGGGAAGAAAAAAATAAACATAAAAATGTATGAAGCAGGACCAGCACAAGGCTGGTCGAATTATTTTTTTCACCTGAAATTATGGTGAATGATTTTTCGGTAGCAGCAGCTTTTAAGCTGGCTCATTTCTTGTGAACTGTGAAAAGAAAGGACAAGAGGAATGTTACTTTTTTATTTGATAAGGGAGAAAGCTGGCTTGGATATTTTTTAGAGGCACCAGTTAGTAGGGCTGGCTGCTCTTAGTTGCCAATCACATCGTGCTGTAAAATTTTCCCTGGTAGGATAAGAAGGAGTGGTCTAAATAAATTGCTCTTCACCTTATCTTCTTATCCAAAAGCAGGTTTGCAGGATTCTCTTCAGGTTTACTTTCATCCTCATTGCTTACATTTTGACTATATGTGGGATTAGTTTCCTTTCCTGAAGAGTGCACACTTCCCATTGCTCACAAATGGTGAGTCTGTGCAGCCCTCAGTTTTTGCTTCTCTGGGCAATCCTAGCAGCTCTCAGGTGCTCCCACAACAGCCTGCTGCCCCCGAGGTCACCTGGAGAAGGGGTTGCTGGAGGTCAGCAGAGCGCTGCTCACATTCACGAGCCAACAGGCAGGCTGCCCTGGGGATTAGCGCCGTGGCTGTACCTGCGCTCCCACTCTGGCGAGCGGTGGTGCGATTGTGCGCCTCTGTTGTCCAAGTAAACACAGAAAAGATGTACAGTGCTTCCTGGAGTTAGACAAACCAAAGATTAGTCTAAACTGAGAGTGGAACAGGTTAACTGATCTTTCTCTACCCTAAGCTTTCATTTGTCCCTCGAAGCACTGAGCTGTCAATAGAGTGTGCAGACTGATAAGTATAGGTTCTCCTCAGCCTGAAGAGATCTGTCTGATAAGATGGCCTTAAAAAAGAGACAGAGAGAGGAAAGTACGTTAACTGCTTTGACTGCAAAATACCCCCTGGTAGCCAGAGATAAGACACCTTGAGCTGCTCAGAAGACCTTAGACAGGATGTAAATGAAGCCAATAAAAAAAAAAAAAAAGAATAATTTCAAATCCAGCCGCTATTATGCTCTGCCCTTATTTCCAGCCCTGACAGCAAAAGGCTTAATTTACTGTATTTCACACCAGGCTTCCATTCTACACTGAGGAAGCTACAAAGGGTTGTTTAAGATATGGGCTTTAACAAAGTGGAGATCTCTTTATTTTTGGAGAGGCCTCTACTTCAGACACTTCGTCATGCATTTCAGCAGGCTTTGGTGAATGGAAATAATACAGAAGAGAAGGAAAATTCTGCCTTTTACAAAAAATTACACCTTCTCATTTTTATAATTTAATCACTCAAATAAATCTGTATTAACATGAAAGGATTGAGTGAAGCATATACATACTTCAAATGCAACTTTTACCATGCAAAATTCCACATAGAGGGACTGATATTCTGCAACATAAGCAGACAGTAGGTGTGACAGTTTACACATGACATCTTCATAACACAGTTTGGTCTTCTGAGCACTGTGGACTGGGAAATTTGTTAGGTTTCCCTTACAGGCTAGACCACCTGGATATTATTGGAAGCCATGCACACCTGCCCACCTGTGCCTGTCCCATGGCATAGACATCCACATGTTTTCCCATTTAAGCAAACCTGGGGAAAATGAGAGTCAGGAAGAAAGGACTGTCTTACACAGCATTTTGACTGCACCAAAAAGGTTCCCAAAACATGTTGCCCCCAGAGCAACTATGCTGCATTAGAGTTGGTGTAAGCATTTGTCTGCCATCTTGTTAATATAAGCAAGGTTACCTTTGCCCCAGGACATCTTTTTTAACAGCTGTGCAGCACATCTGCACTAACAGTCAGATCTAAAGCAAGAGACCCTAAAATGGGATATTGACGGACTATAAGCTAAATAGAATCGGTTATCTAATGCTTACCTTCCTGAATTTAGCCCACTTTGGTAGGCACCTCTTCTTTTCATGAAAATTTCTCAGGTTACAGTGGTTTGGTAGTTTGTGCAAACCATCCTAGTGTGAGCATCTGGGCACCTGCTGCCTTTGATCAGCCTGCTGCATGGAGAGCATCATACCTTAGTATACCCAGTCAAAGTTTTGGGCACTTTCAGCAAAAAATGCTGTCTTCCCTGCCTAGGGACCAAGTAGGTAAAGTATTACATGGCATGAGGCCTTGATTCAGTTCTCTGAATATCCTGAGGGTATTCAAAGCCTCATTTCCTGCCTCTGAGCAGAGGGTCTTAAGGTGTCCCAAGGTCCTTTCTCCTGTAAGCTGGGCTGAAGGAAAGAGTATCCTATTCACAGAACTGGTAGGAGCACATTTGAGAAAGAACTTGTCGCCCTGTGGAGAAGTATGCTCATTTAGTCCAGGGGTTCTTGCCGTCTGGAACTCATGCTTAAGTGTGTTTTTATCCAGTGCCTCTTTAATGTGTAAAGAGCCCAGTACTCCCCTTTCCCAGCTGAGTGCCCAAGCTGTGAGGCTGCAGACCTTTTCCTGGTTCCCCCCCAGGGCCCCATGAATCCTGCCTTCTTTGCTTCTTGGGCTCCTGGAGACACCTAGGTCCCTTTGCAGATCTAGATCCAGGAGTTTTCACCTGTGTAAATAAGACCTCCACCACATTTCTGTCATTCTAAGAAATAAGCAGTTCTGTGTTTATTTACCGTATTTAATTCTAGCACACTGTAAAATAACACTGATGTGTTTTTGAAAGCGTTAACTGCCTACACTGCTCTCGCTTGATCTTAATTTTCTTTTACTTTCCATTTCCTTGAAAAGATTTTTAGATATCTTTGCCTGGGTTTCTTTCAGATGCAATTATTGACTCCCTCCTTTCTCTCTACCCTGTATTTCTTGCTTTTGCTTCTCCACACACTGCCTTCCTTCCTTTCTCTGTCCTAGTTTAGCCCCCTCCTAACTGTCTTGCTGTTGCTGTTCTGATCTAAAGGCAATGAGGCAAAGAATTGGGGTGGTCGAAATGCAGGCACAAGTGGGACAGACAGGCATAAGTGATAAAAAATGGGGGACTTTCATGATTAAACTCTAGATTAACTGAAAGAAGGGAGATACTCAAATCAGGACCCAAGGTGCTGCTTGTCATCTCAGGGGATTATGCTTGCAAATCCCACCCAGAGGCTCCATCTTTTGTCTGAGCCTCCAGCTAGGGACTTTTTTGACAGCCTGCCCTTCTCCCTGCAGGGTCCTGCAGCTGTGTGGGAATGGGGACTTAAAGGGCAGCTGTGAAGCGGGGTCTCCTTCAGCTCTTTGGGCCTGATCTTCTGGACCATTTGATTTTGGTAGGGAAAGAGAAATAATGGCATTTCTCTGACTTAAGGCACACTCCTTATGTTGTGACCCAGGAAAGAAAGAAACTGTCAGCTCGTTTTAATACTTATTTATTTTGAAAGTTTGACTGGGACTGCATTACAGGGACTGCTGTCTCTGAGGCTTTCAAAAGGAGCTGCAGCCTGGGGGAAGATTGGAGGGAGAGGGCTTTTGGTCCTATTCATGTTGTTGCCTGGGGGAGAGCACAACCCAGTGAAAACAGAAGGCAGAGGGAAATACTGGGGTCCAGTGAAGAACCCTGAACTGTTATCCCTTAGTCATTTGCTGTTCTTAATAAGCAGTAGAAATACTGTTATCGGCACAACAAATTATAATAATTATTCTCTAGCAAAAACCCAATTGACTGAATCACTACTTTTAGTACATGAGGTTGTTAATATACAGGTTCTTAGGAGATCATTATTATGTGCAAGTTTTCTGGAGTATCTGAATGGGCTTTTGCTCTGCCATTATCTTGATTTTAAATGCAATTATTCTCAGGGTGGTTTTTTTTTTCTGATCCTAGTTTCAGATGGAACAAGCCTGGTGGTCTCTGACTCATACTGTACAAACAAACAAAAACAAAGACTAAAAGAAACAGCAACTTAACAGGGGAAGAAATACAGTGTAAATGTGTTTGTCACATTTAAGCAGTGGACAAATGAGCTAATTTGAATCACTTAGTGCTTGTACAGTCACAACTAAACAACCCCTGTAAATTAATTGTGTGACATGAGATTCCCAATTATGTAAAGCAGTATAATAAGCTGTGAGGATGGTGACTGTCATTAGTTATATGTACAGGAGTGTGGAAAATTACTTATGCTTTCTCTTTGCCTATAGAGGCACAAAATGCCAGTTTCCTCAAACAAGCAGAAGGGTAGCTCTGTTTTCTTCTAGTTGCAAATTGAGTTTTGTGTGTGATTTGAAAGGTGGAGCAGAATATGAACTGCTTACATTTTCTTTAATTTGGCTGCAGAAGATGGAATTCATTGGGCTCCGTCTGTTCAAATGAACTTTAAGCAACAATCAAGGAAAACATTTATGCTCCTCTTTACATATGTAATGGTAATATGTCTTCTGAAGAAGACATAATGGAGCTGGAGCCTTAGGTTACCTTAGGAGAGCAATACAGGAATGTTAACTACTTATGTAGGCATTAAAGGCATTTTATAAAAGCAAGCAGGTTTTTCCTGTGAGGTATTAAAGTGACTTATTTGTTGTTTCTAGGAGCTGCCTTTCCTCTGGTTATGAAATTTAAAATGGGGAAACCTCCCTACCAGCTGTCTCAGTTCTTTTGGTCAGAAACCCCTGTATGTTTCTCCCCCAGTAATCTAACTGTTAATGCATTTAATTGGTGCTCCCAAAGCAGTTTTGAAATATTGATAGATTTTAAAAAACATCTGTAAATTATAAATAATTTTTAAAGTTCACATTTCTCTTCTGAATGCCCATTACAGAGTATTAGTTTTCAAGCCATTTAATAAGTTATGAGACAAATGAGTGAGTTTAATGTGGGGTCACTGTTGTGAAAAAAATGTGATGATTATATTAAAGTTTCAGCTTTTCCAAAGCTGTGTACATTTCTATTGAAAGTAAACAGAGAATGTTATGTAATAATGTATATTTTATTTAAAATTAATTAAAGACCAATCCTACCTTCTACTTTTATTAAAAACTTCAAAACTATAGCTTCTTTCAGTGACATGTATGTTAGGCCATCACTGAAGCCATGTTAATCCTTAAACACTGTCCTTTGATCTTCTAGTTATTTAGATCTATTCAGCACACAGCACAATATTGTTTTATTTCAGCAATATCTAACCTCGTCATTTGCTATTTATTCACACCTGCATATTCCCCTAAGATTCCTTATCTCATTTTCAGGGTAGCCCTGCAGACAATTAGTGGTGGTAATAATATAAAATGTGGCCAGCACTAAAACCTGAAATGGCCATTACAACTAAACTATATGATATATAATAACCACTCCACTCAATTACCTGCACAAAAATGCAAGGATTTAAAACTGTGGAGCCGTATCATACATCCAGTTAACTGACCTACCTACCTGCTATTTAGTCCTTCCTTTCTTACAAATCATGTTCTACTTTGTGGCATGCTGTCTGGTAAATTAGCAGTGCTGTACATTTGCATGAGTTTTCCATCCTTTTCAATACCTGTGTGTAAGCACATATAAGTCTCTGCACTTGCATATGAACAGGTCTTTGACTGGTGGTAGGACAACAAATAGTAGCTACATAACAACCCAATGCATAAATGCATACATGTGCATTCACAATCCATGCGCCTGTGGCAGTATAGAGTACACAGGTTTATGTGCTGCTGCCTGGTGTACTTGATTTTTCATTTTTAGTATCTGTTATCATCCTATGTAACTTATTTTTTTTTACCTGTTAAAGTAACCTTGCTGTTTAGTACTTTGGGTGGATTCCTGGGGAATAGCTGTGTCACCAGTCTGTCATTATTGTTATGGGAGAAAAGTAGCGAGACCATATGAGCAGGACCCAGAGCTGGGGGTGTTTGTCCATCTCAACTGCTGGGCTTTCTCCTTGGTCAAATCCAGCAGTTTAAGCATTTTGCCAGCTCTGTGTTTCAGGAGAGAAAGAATTATTTTTGCAGAAATGGCTTAGACTGGGGAGATGCAGGTTCTGTTTCCTCCTTCACACAGATTACATTTGTAACCTGAGGCAAAGCATTCCAGCTTGTCTGTGCCCGTTACTTGAGCAACAAAATGGGGAAAATGGAAAACTGCTGCTTACAGGATATTGAAAATATTAATTTGTTCATATGTGTAAACTCTGTTCTGTCAGAGGGCCCCTATGTATTATGGCACATAAAGGTTAGCTGACATTTGCTTTAGGAATGTGGCCATTTGTCTAGTGGCAGCAAAAACATGTTTAAATCATACAGAAAAATAAGCCATGATAAAACAAGTGCCCTGAAGTCTACTCCAGCAAAAGCATGTGTATGTCATAGACCTTCCTGGTGACTAAGTAACATCTTTCTGAAGCAGTCCTGTTAATTCAGCCAGGAGCACGAGGGATAAGATCACTTTTAAGACCTCGTGTCTGCTGGGGTTGGCACATGAGTGGCTGGCTGCTGACTCCACAGAGGTGCTCTTGTGCTTCCCCCTTCCTCCCCCCTTGCATGGGATAACTCCTCCTGGTATTGCTTCACTTTTCTGTTGGTGAGCACTTTGCCCATCAGTACTACTGAACAGGTGTTACTCTGCTGCTAACTGAGTTTCCAGCTGTCCTCCTCCAACACAGATCAGGCAAAATTTGTTGTTTTGTCCTATTAGACAGGCTAGAGAATTATCAAGCCTGAGATGGAGGTTTTCCTTGCAGGATACGATAGTTTTGTTGCCAGAAGATGGTCAGGAAGGCCTGGCTGGCTAACAAAGACAGTCCTTCAGCTGCTGGGTGTAGTTCCAGTTTTGCATCCCCTTTGGCAGCAGCACAGAGACTGCTGCAGTGTGGCCAGCCAGCAGAATTAGGAAATAAGGACCTCTTTTATTTACTCAGGCTGCTGAATCATGGGCATTCCTGTCTGCTTGGAGAAAAGTCAGGCAGCTCTACTTTCCACTGGAAGTCTCAGGAGTGCTTGGTACTTTCATCTCAGAGTGTTCACACACTTGTTTTAATGTGCTTTATGGAAATGGTGAAACTCAGCAAGTACAGTTGGTGTAGAAAAACATCTGCACTAACTATTCACACACATTTGCATCTTTAAATAGACTTTTAGGCCTTGTAGCTGATTTTCAGTCAAGTTTTTTGGTTGTGAGTGCTAAAGCTTTCTTAGAGTCAGCGAGTGTGAAGTGACTGGTTCCAAAAATTAAAAATTTACATGGACATGTTAAGTGCATCACACTGAAACTCAGAATACTTGCCATAACACAAAAAAGGCATTTACAGTAAGTAGCACTTAGTGAGTGCTGAAGGAAAAAAAACGTCGATACAGAAAATATATTTTAAAACTCCATAAACACTCTGTCAAGTACCTGGAGCCCCATTCTGCCCTCAGATAGATGTGTACCACTCCTGGGAACTTGTATGTGTGCATCTGAATTTGGTCCAGAGTATTTTAAAACAGCTTGTTATAACATTAAAGATCAGATTTGTAATGTTGACATATAGCTCAGTGTGTAGGTGTCTGTAGATTTATATACAGGCAGCTATGTGCAGAGTAGCAGCAAACTGCATTTTCTATGAGAGTGATGGGTGAAAAGGGGTTTGAAGCCCTTTACCCTGACAGAAGGTCAAACTTTACCCCCAGTGCAGAGCTGGCTCTGTAGTGAGATCTGGAAAGCTGGAGTGGAGTCTGCATCCCAAGCATCTGGCTCTCTGAGGAGACCTTAAGTTCAGCTCCTCCATCACAGTTTTGAGGGCCAAGGCTTGCTCACCTTGTGTGTGTGTGCTCGTGGAGTAGCCTCAGTGTAGAGCAGCAAGTCACACTTTGCTGCCATTCTTGAAGGAGATGCTCTTAGTCATTGCACCTTAACTTTATGGGGCAGCATCCTTGTGGGCAACGGTGGGGGAATGGCAGGACAGGCGTTACCGTCTGTAAGTAATGGTCCTCAAGTCCTGCTGTGGCAATAATTACTCTTAGTCCTGTAGTTACCCTGGTTGCTGTCCCCAGATCCATTCCTACCCAGCCCCTGAGCTGAGCTGGCACATTAGTCCATTGCACACAATGTTCCCAGTGTTCAGGTTGGAGTCTGCACAGCAAAACTCACCGCAGTGAAACGTTTTCCTCGTTACAGAGGGACAGTTTCAAAAGCTTTTCTGTGGGTCACAGAAAGCTGATGGGCTTGGCCTTTGGAGCCCTTTGCGGGAGGGCAGCCCAAGGTTCCTCCTTCCAGAGCATGTGGCCAGCCACCAGTACCCCTTCCACACAGGCTGTCTCCTGCCCTGCCATGCCAGGGGGTGGGGGGGGAGTCGGAAAAGCGTGTTGGTGACATTGTTAGGCTTGTACTCAGGAAAATCCTGTTGTCCTCCGCCTTGGGAATTCCCCCTGCCTTGCTTGTTCTTCTGTAGCTCTGAGAGATTGAAAGATTTTCACTTCTCAAGTTAAAAGGACACAAATCTGACTTGTAAGTGGCTTGCTCTTCTCCCTTTTGCACAAAGGGAATTGCTCTGTAGAATTAGTACGGGCTCTGATTAAAAAACGCAACCACAAAGCGGCACACATTTCCATTTACCGGCTGGAAAGCAAGAACTGTCTCTGTGCTGTGGTCACATTCTTCCCCCTCAGCTTTCCTTACCCTTGTAAAAAGGCTGAGGAGAATCCCAGGCAAACAAGAAGAATTGGGTGGGGGAAAGGGGCTGCCATTGGTCACATTCCACGCTTGATCCTGACCCTGCTGCCAGCCCGACAGCCTGCTGGGATCCACAAGCCAGGGGGAATGGTTGTATAATAGGTAAAACCGGGCAGGCAGTGGCCACAAAAAGGAAGTGATTTACTGCTATGTCAGTGATGGTACACTATTTATAACACTTACTATATAGTCCTCTAAACATTTATACAATAATATATCATTTCTCCATAGGATATACATTTTAATACTAAATTTGGTTACGAAATATGTTGCCTAGGCAGTCACAGACTATTTTTCTTCACTCGGTTGCTTGACATAAATTCCTGTTTATCTGCCATCAGTGGGTGTATGTCAGAAATATATTGGATTTTTAAAGAACAAAAGGTTTGCCCATTTAAAAGACCTAGCTGGAAAGATGCATTTAATATAAAATTTAGAACTGGAGAAAATGCTAACATATTTTTCTGTAAATGCTTGTTCCACTGTTTTGATAATTTCCAGTTTTAGAGTCAAATCCAGAAATTTGAAAGGGCAGTACACAGATTTACATTAAAAGTCTCTTGTGAATAGCGCAGTCATTAATGTGCCATCTTAAAAACTCACCTGACTGGTTTTATTTAGTATGTATAACAATGAGGAACATTGCACATTGGGAAGCATTTTAGCAGATAACACTAATTTTGCTGGAAGGGAGGATTTTTATATTTCCTTCTTTTTGATAAACAAACAGCATTGTTTTTGATTCAAAAACATGGGACTCAGGTCAGGGGTTGATTTTGTTATTTGAATACATACCAGTAGTGCAGATTTGTATGTAGGTAATTACAGATGTATAGCGTGTGTGTGTGTATGTGCAAAAGGTGTGTTTAATTTGTGAAACCCTCTTCTCCAAGATGTAAACAAGAGGATAAAAACCCATGCAGTTTCCAAGTTATCCTGAAAAGCATTGTGTCAATGGGCAGGCATCCAGCAATGGTGTTTGGTTGTTTTCTCAGAGTTAGATGGTTGCCATCTGGCATTGATAGTGAGATGGCGTTGTCATCAGTTTCTAGATGCAGGAAAGGAACGAATCCTCATCTGTTTCCTGTGGATAAGCAAGAGGTTGATAATCTAGTAAAATCTCTTTACCTTAAAGTAAGCAGGCTTGGAATTTGTTTATATAATGTAGGCCGGTTCTAACTTTTGTGGTGTTGAAGTAAATTTCTTGAGAGAAGGCTGAAGATGTTAGGAAACTTTCTACTTTGCAAGAATACCTTTAGAAAGATATTTTTCAAGGGTTTATTGTATCTTTTTTCCTGTAGTGTTACTGTAGTCAGTTTTACTTTTAAAAGGAAAAAAACCTCAAGCATTGCCCCTGGAAAGGAATGGAAGAATTATTTGATGTAGAGTGATCTTAAAAACATGCTTTTAATATTTTTAAAGAAGTTTTAGGTTAATACAAGTATGATCATTGAAGTATAGTTATCTACATTTAAAAGGAAAGATGCAAAAATTGTACAGCATATCTCTTGAAAAAAATATTTACAACTTTCCCTGTTTAGAGATGAGGTAATAGCATAGATAACTAGTCCGTTTATTATCTGGCCAGCATTTCTGCTTTGTCTTTTCCTGGTAACTCATAAATCTTTCAGCTTTTACCATAAATGTTTATCATTTTTCCTGTTTCCAGTTTTTTACAAGTTGCTTTGTCTGTGATCACCTTACAGTACAGGTTCTGTTGTACTGAGGAAGTTCAGCTGGCTGAGGCCTTTGCAAAAAAGGAAGAAATGGTGGGCAACCTCTTGAACTTAAAAAAAAAAAAATGCTGTTGATGGCTGACCCTTATGACACTTTCCCATTTTCCTTGATCCTGGTTGTTGGTTTGTTGGATTGTTTTGAACATTTAATGATCCAGCTGCTGGCTTTTAGTAACTGAATTGTATCATTATTGGAGAAATCTGGTTGCATTTTATTAGAGAAAATATCATTGTTTATATTGTTGTCCTGTTCCTCCCTTGTAATTTTTCCTATTATTGTTTAGAATAACACCCAAGTCTGTCTCAGAAATAGACTTTAAAAGATTCCTGTGTTCAGAATCAAAGGAAAAAAATACCACAAACCTGTGGCAAAGCAGTGCAAATCTTTTCAGTAAATATTGGGCATGTGGGTTGACTGTGTTCATTTCAAAGCATTCCTGTAATATTTTCTCCCTTCCTTTGACTCTTCAGGTGCTCACATAATATGCAAATAATTTTACAATGGATACAAAAGTAGCATTAAATATATAAAAATCTGCATTTTAATAAAATTGTCAATGTATAATACATATCCTGCAACTGAGAAAGAATGATGAAAAGCAATAAAAAGTTAATATAGGCACAGAACTATTTAATAACTTCTAATGTTTTACAGTATGATAAAAATAAATGTGGTCTTGAAACTGTTGATATCAGTGTAAGAAATGTTCTAGTCTGAGTTTAGTGTTTTCGCTATTTAGGAGTAGCACTCCTGCGTTATTCATATGCGTTTCCTAGCTCCTTTTTACTCTTGGGATTAAGCTTGTGGGCATGTTTCTTTCTCATTTCAGACGGAGTGGATGTTGAGGATGACCCCTCTTGCTCATGGCCAGCATCATCGCCTTCCAGCAAGGATCAGACTTCCCCGAGCCATGGAGAAGGCTGTGATTTTGGAGAAGAGGAAGGAGGCCCAGGTTTGCCCTATCCGTGCCAGTTCTGTGACAAGTCGTTCAGCCGCCTCAGCTACTTAAAGCACCACGAGCAGAGTCACAGTGACAAGCTCCCTTTCAAATGCACGTATTGCAGCCGCCTCTTCAAACACAAACGGAGCAGGGACCGCCACATAAAGCTTCACACGGGAGACAAGAAGTATCACTGCAGTGAGTGCGATGCGGCGTTCTCAAGGAGCGATCATCTTAAAATTCACTTAAAGACTCATACGTCCAACAAGCCATATAAGTGTGCCATTTGTAGACGTGGGTTCCTGTCCTCTAGTTCACTGCATGGACACATGCAGGTTCACGAGAGGAACAAAGATGGCTCCCAGTCCGCTTCCCGGATGGAGGACTGGAAAATGAAAGACACTCAGAAATGCAGTCAGTGCGAAGAAGGCTTTGATTTTCCTGAAGATCTTCAGAAGCACATTGCAGAATGTCACCCTGAGTGTTCCCCTAATGAAGACCGATCTGCTCTTCAGTGTGTTTACTGTCATGAACTCTTTGTAGAGGAGACGTCCCTAGTAAATCACATGGAGCAGGCTCATAATGGTGAGAAGAAGAATTCATGCAGCATTTGCTCTGAGAACTTTCACACTGTGGAGGAGCTGTACAGCCACATGGACAGTCACCAGCAGCCAGAGTCGTGCAACCACAGCAACAGCCCGTCTTTGGTAACTGTGGGGTACACATCAGTCTCTAGCACTACCCCAGATTCAAATCTCTCGGTGGATAGCTCAACAATGGTGGAAACAGCTCCTCCTATACCAAAAGGTCGTGGAAGGAAGCGTGCAGCTCAGCAAGTGCCAGATATCACTGGTCCTTCAAGTAAGCAGGCAAAAGTTACTTATAGCTGCATTTATTGCAACAAACAGTTGTTTTCCAGCCTTGCAGTTTTGCAGATACACCTGAAAACTATGCATTTAGATAAACCTGAACAAGCCCATATCTGTCAGTATTGTTTGGAGGTATTGCCATCTCTCTACAATCTGAATGAACATCTTAAGCAAGTCCATGAAGCTCCAGACCCAGCACTGATTGTTTCTACCATGCCAGCCATGGTCTACCAGTGCAACTTCTGCTCTGAAGTGTTCAATGACCTCAACACCCTTCAGGAACACATCCGATGTTCTCATGGATTTGCCAACCCTGCTGCTAAGGACAGTAATGCATTCTTTTGTCCCCATTGCTACATGGGATTTCTTACAGATTCTTCCCTGGAAGAGCATATTAGACAAGTCCATTGTGATCTTAGCAGTTCCCGTTTTGGTTCTCCTGTGCTCGGAACCCCAAAAGATCCAGTGGTGGAAGTGTATTCTTGTTCTTACTGTACCAATTCTCCAATATTTAATAGTGTTCTTAAACTGAACAAGCATATCAAGGAGAACCATAAGAACATTCCTTTGGCGCTGAATTACATCCACAATGGGAAAAAGTCCAGAGCCATGAGCCCATTATCTCCTGTAGCCATTGAGCAGACCTCTTTAAAGATGATGCAGGCAGTTGGAGGTGCTCCTCCTCGTCCTGCCGGGGAATATATTTGTAATCAGTGTGGTGCTAAGTATACTTCCTTGGATGGCTTTCAGACTCATTTGAAAACACACCTTGACACTGTCCTGCCAAAACTGACCTGTCCTCAGTGCAACAAGGAGTTTCCAAATCAGGAGTCACTGCTGAAGCATGTTACCATTCATTTCATGATCACCTCAACCTACTACATCTGTGAAAGCTGTGACAAGCAGTTTACTTCTGTGGATGACTTGCAGAAACACCTACTAGACATGCATACATTCGTGTTCTTCCGCTGCACCTTGTGCCAAGAGGTTTTTGACTCCAAAGTCTCCATTCAGCTGCACTTGGCTGTGAAGCACAGCAATGAGAAGAAGGTATACAGATGTACATCCTGCAACTGGGATTTCCGCAACGAGACTGACCTACAGCTTCATGTGAAGCACAACCACCTGGAGAACCAAGGCAAAGTACACAAGTGCATCTTCTGTGGTGAATCCTTTGGTACAGAGGTGGAGCTGCAGTGTCACATCACTACACACAGCAAGAAGTACAACTGCAAGTTCTGCAGCAAAGCTTTCCATGCAATCATCTTGCTGGAAAAGCACTTGAGGGAAAAACATTGTGTTTTTGAAACGAAAACTCCAAACTGTGGAACGAATGGGGCATCTGAGCAAGTTCAGAAAGAGGAAGTGGAACTCCAGACCTTGTTGACAAATAGCCAGGAGTCCCATAACAGCCACGATGGCAGTGAAGAAGATGTGGACACATCTGAACCTATGTATGGCTGTGACATTTGTGGTGCAGCTTACACCATGGAGACTCTCCTGCAGAATCACCAGCTGCGAGACCACAACATTCGACCTGGAGAAAGCGCCATAGTGAAGAAAAAGGCTGAGCTCATTAAAGGGAATTACAAGTGTAATGTGTGTTCTCGAACATTCTTCTCTGAAAATGGGCTTCGAGAGCACATGCAGACACACTTGGGACCAGTGAAACACTACATGTGCCCAATCTGTGGTGAGAGGTTTCCGTCTCTTCTGACTCTTACTGAACATAAGGTCACACACAGTAAGAGCCTGGACACTGGAAACTGCAGGATTTGCAAGATGCCCCTCCAGAGTGAGGAGGAATTTTTAGAGCATTGCCAAATGCACCCTGACCTGAGGAACTCCTTGACGGGGTTCCGCTGTGTGGTGTGCATGCAGACAGTGACCTCCACGCTGGAGCTGAAAATCCATGGCACATTCCATATGCAGAAAACTGGAAATGGTTCTGCTGTGCAGTCCACGGGACGTGCACAGCATCTCCAGAAACTGTACAAGTGTGCGTCTTGCCTGAAGGAATTCCGTTCGAAACAGGATTTAGTGAAACTTGACATCAACGGTCTGCCATATGGTCTGTGTGCTAGCTGTGTTAATCTCAGTAAAAGTGGTAGTCCGAGTGTCAACATCCCTTCAAGCAGTAACAGACAAGGCATGGGCCAAAATGAGAACTTGAGTTCCATTGAGAACAAAAGCAAGGCAGGGGGACTGAAGACTCGCTGTTCTAGCTGCAATGTAAAGTTTGAATCAGAAACTGAACTCCAAAACCATATTCAGTCAATCCACAGAGAGCTTGTTCCAGACAGCAACAGCACACAGCTGAAAACGCCTCAAGTATCTCCAATGCCTAGAATCAGCCCCTCCCAAACTGAAGAGGTAACCCTTTTTTCTTTGCTCTTGACACCTTCCATCCTTTTGGAAAAAATCTCCCTTTTTTCAAGCTGTCTTGTCACTTGTCATGAAATGCTTAGGCTGATCCATGTTACATTTCCATCCACAGCCATTAGCTAGTAATTACCTGCTGCTTGATATGCCTTACATCTTGGATTGAATTTTGTGGAATAGGACTTATTCCAGTCTCCCTAGGATATTGTCTTCTGTATCACTGAGGAGACCTATCTTCATGCCAGCACAACTGAGATCTGGAATCTTATCCTAGCTCCCATACGCATTGGAATCCCCAGCTAGGAGTTGTGCTTACGGCAGAGAGCATTAATGACAGAGGAGTAGACACAGTGAGCCAAAATGCTGGCATAAGGGGTTGTTTTTTTAGAAAATATATGTGAGCAACAAATTGAGGGTATTTTTGTTAATTGTGTTGTAGACTTTCATTTCTCCCTCTTCTAGCATATTTTGATTAAGTAGAAGTGCAACACTAGCCTAAGGTGAATTGAGAAATCGGTCCTTTGGATGCAATTTCTTTGGTTTTTCCTTTCCATTCCTGATGAAGAACATTTTGAAGTCACTGAAACACCTAGTGCCTAATGATTGAAATTCTGTCATGCAGCATAACTTAGAAAGTACATATCAAACTCTTGAAAGATGTAATCTGCTTCCTCAGTCACCAGTGACCAAGTAATGATGCCTGTATGTGGGGAGGTGAGGGGGTTGTGTACTGAGGGAAGGGAATCAGTTTTATCTTCAGAAATGTTACAATTAGAATGACTTAGAGGTAATATTTAAGCATGGTATTTTGCATCTTATAATTCAGGAAGTCTAAAAACACAGCACAAGCAAATTTTAAGAAATAACAGCTTTTGTTTCAAGAAAGCTTTTAGCCAATAATGATGCAAACATGGTGCAACCATGTTGTGAATTGCTGTGAATGTGTATGGATACCCTGTGGCTAGGGAGCTGCTGCTCCTCCATCACCTTCCTCACTCCCTGTTTGTGAGCCCATCTGTTGGGAAAGACATCTCTCAGCATGTTGTCCAACAGTGTTGTGCAAACTGGAGGGCAGGAGGGATGCAGAGAGGGAAGAGTGAGGATACACCAGCATATGTGGACCAAGAGGTAGGTATTGATGGAGCTTCTGAGAATGTAGATGAAGATAGGCTGGGAGAAGGACACTGAAGTAGCACAGAACCTGGAGTGCCATGAAGAGAGAATTAGAGCTGAGAGTTCAGGATGAAGTACCAGGCAGGCTGCACCTCCCCAGGAAAGGCCCTGTGCTTTCATAACTTTATCCCCAGTTTGCTCATTGGTGGTAGGGGACACCTGAGGATGGGGTGTGGTGTGGAATTTATGGAAGGCTGTAAGACTGTGAACCTGAGGTCTGAGGAAAAGCATCTTTTTAAAGAAGAGGGAAGAGGAGTGGCTCTCATTAGCTGTGTTTTAGGTCACTGATGATCTCACTGCTGCTCAGTTGGAACAACAGGATTACCAGCTGCATGTTTTTGATAGGTTCAGAGTCATCCTGGTTTCTGTTTCTGTCATCTTGCCGCAAGTGACTACATGAAATCTCTCTTCCCAGTCATGTTGGAAGCCAATTGCTGCTACCTCAAGCACAATCAGAATCATGTGTTAAGTCACTTACCACGCTAAGATGCTACCAATTTGTCTTTCTCTTGCTTGTAAACTAGACAAAAAGAGAGTCCTTTGTGATGGTATAAGACCAGTTGCCTTCAGTATCATTAGTGAATCTTCCTGTACTTGGATCAGGTATAATCCGAGTTCTTAGTTACACTGCTAATTGGCATCATGTTCCTCTTCTTAATCCTTTTGATTTTTATATAAAAGTGTATCTAAGACGAAAAAGCTTTTTAAACTGCACATTTGTGAATAGCATTTGTCTCCTTTAAATCACCATTTACCCCCCACCTCCATTCTGAGGATGTAAATTGAATTTTCAGTGTCTATGGTTCTGGTGTCCACATAGTAATGCAGACTTTCAGATTCTTTTCTCCTGGAAAGAAAAAGCTATCAAATTCCTCATAGAGCATTGGTAGTTCTGGAAACCATAAATGCACATTTGTAAAATCCTGAAGGATAATTAATTTTTCGAGCAGATATTACTGGTTCAAATTCTAGTGATGCAAGCTATGTAGCAATGAGAATCAAAATTTGAAGTGGGAATGTGTAGATGTTTAAAACTATAGATTAGATGTCCAGACTGAGGGAAGTAAAAACAATTAAAAAATGCATTTTTAAAATTTATTATTAGTCACTGGCTGTCATCCTCCACTGGAAGGATGTTTCCTGAACTGAAGGGGATGTTGAAGGCAGCTACTTAAACATGCAATTTTGGGGAAATTTTCACCAAACAGTATTAATAATATCAAGGAGTGAAAGTTTCATTTGCATTATTGAGAGTCACGTGGCTTGAGATTTCAACCTATATATAAAGAGTATTTCACTCCTAAGGCAAGAAAAATAGGTATCTTGCATAAATGAGGTGAGTTGTCAGACTATTAATATTGCTGAATACCTCTTTTGCTCAGTAAGAGATTTCAATGATAAGAGTATTAGAAAATACCTTTTTAGGATAAAATATCACACTGGAGGTGTCACTTCTAGATTCTTTGCTGCATATTCTCATGGTTGAACTAGAAAATTTCCCTTTTTAGTCTATTCTCAGTGATGTGATAGGGTGCAATTGCTTTATCACAGTATAATGTCTTCAGCTCAGCTGTCACTTCCTGAGCTGACCCCACTTGCTGAGTGAAAAATGTTGACCTGAATCGTCTTCACTGAAAGTTACCTTCTGGTTGGGATGGAAAATTATGATTAGTGCTCATCATTGGTTGCAATGAGTCAAGGAGCAGGTCAGAAATCATTAAGTCCATCACACTGTTGAATGTAGTACCCCTAAGTTATCACACAGACTTAAACAGACAGATGAACAACAGCTTTTGAAAGAGCTCTAAAATGTGTAGATCTGCAAATTGATCTTTGAGCTTTAATGAGGTGCTGGATTCAGCTGGTTTTAGATTTCTTGTAAAGATCTTGAATCACACTGCAAGCACACTTTTGGGCTAGGGTGATAACCTTAGTGATAGTTACTGTCTAAAAGCAGAGAACAAGATCTGGTGTGCTGGTGAATTGGGAAGTAGACCTTTTTCTGTCACTCATTTGCTTTGCTGACTTGGCCAAAACTGCTTGAACATCTCTGCTTCATTTTCCTTATTCAGAATATAAGATAGATATTTCCTGAAAAGTGTGTTTCCATGCTTATTTACAATACACTTTTTGTAAAACACTTGGAAGATGAAAATCTGTTCAAGAAAATCTGTGTGGCTTTCTGTGTGGCTTTGACTCACTTCTTCTTCCTTATTATGCTGTCAGGCACCTAATGAGAGAACTCTTGACTCAGCAGAAATTGTGCCCTCACTTCTTAAGCTGCAAGACTTCTGTACTTGCTGAATCACACCAGCATAACAGTGCAATAAATTATATTGTCTGTTTCTTAGCTGGCAGGGAGGAGGGAATGGACTCCAGCTTCCACCCACAGTTTAATGTCTAAACCTAAATTATGGTAGAGCATTCACATGTGCAGCTGTGCTCAGTTTGGGGTCCTGTTGGTGACTTTCAGAGTAGAAGCATAATTGCTTCTGTATCACTTTGTTCCATGAATGTGAAGCTCATGTGAATACTGTATTACCTGTGGCAATGCAGACAGTCCTTCATTAATAATACAAGAATTCGCTGGGTTTTCTGGTCTTGAGGAGAGAAGGAGCAGCATGAGTACACAGCCAAATCACTTCAGGAGTGAAGATGCTTATTTAGGTGTGGCAAAAGATTTGCAGAAACTCACTATTTCAGAGAGTATCAAAAATGCTGGACAAAGGAGAGAGCTTGCAACTGTCACACCAGCTGGAGAGCAGAATCTGGGGCTGCTCTTCTGTCCTGTTGTGGTTGTGCAGAGCTGTATGCCAGGATGGGCATGTCACAGCTGGGGACACCGGGCATATCACAGCACTGTTCTGGAAGGGGCCATGAAAGTGCAGTCTGACTACGAGCTTTCAGAGATGTGGGTCACAAAATTCAGATGCTGTGGAGAGCTGTTGGCTCCTTGAAACTCAACTTCTTCGTCTTAAGATGAATCCAGAAATGGTATCACCCTGGGAGAAAGAATGGAGCTCAGGTAGGTGTACTCTTTTATCATTACTTTTTTTTTCTCTTTATTTATTCATGGGCTCTGAATCTACCTTTATTCTCTTACTATTCTTCCCCCCACTTCTCAAAACACTGCCAGACCCACAAAGACAGAAAACAGGAACTGCCTTTTGAAGTAGCTGGTTTATTTCAACAGCATGCACTGGCAGTCAGAGGCGGAAAGAAGAGAGAAAAGACTGTAAGCAACCCAGAAATGTTCCCAGATGCATGCTTTTGGCAGGGCAAGCAATAGCATTTTAGCAATATAAATCACAGTGCTTTTAAGTGAAAAAATGCACTGAAATCTATACTCACGCATTTAATTGAAATACATAAAGAAATTAAAATAATCCTCCTCATCAGCAGTCCAAGCTGATCATTCTGACTACAGGATTTTTATGAATAAGCACATAAACTTGTAATGTAAACATAAGTAGTGCCTTGGGTTTCCTGTCAGTGAATCCAGGCCCAGAACAAGTGATTTTCATGCCGTATTTTGGATCCAGGGATAGAAAAAGGTAAAGAAGGTTTGTTGCTGGCACAAAGATTTGGCTTTGAAATAGTTTGTGGAACTAATCTGTGACAAACATATTTTCTGGTTCTGGAGTTTCAAAATGAGTTCACTAAAAATACCAGTTTTGTCTTCTGGCATCATTTTTACACTGCTTTCAAGAAAGTATTATTTAAAGTGTGACCATATCTGTTCTTAGGAAGGGCTAGCCTGGGGTTTTTTGCCACAGTAGGCCACCTCCACTTTGCACTATGCTTTAATTTCTGCCAGTGCCACTACCATGAACTGGCTGATAAGGTTCAGCTTAAGCATTTCTCTTCTCTTCTCTTCTCTTTGTCTGGTGGTGAGCTATCAGGATCCTCTTTGAATTTTACACAGGTAGTATTATTATCCTGTTCCTGTAAATCCTACCAAAGTTAGGCTTCAAACTTCTCACCTCACAGACACCATGAGTTCAGTCTGTGAAAGGAAGGCCATGTTGGCTGGGAGCTGCTGAACAGAAACAAGGTGGAAAATTGTAGTCAATTTTCTTAGTTTCCTGTCCACTGATCATTAAAATCTAATGCTGTTTGTCTGTCTTGTTATTTGTCAGAGGCTTCAGATGGGGAATTTGGAGAGGCGTCTTCTTCACACCTGTGGAAAACTTTGCAGGAGAGGATGAAAGAATAACATGTTCTCCAAAATTTTCAAGAGCACTAAACCAAGATTTCCTTAAACCAGGGTTGGGGGGTGGAATGTGTGCTTGAAGAAACACAGAAGAACCATAGAGGGTCACAGGAATGTGGATGGAGTCCTTAAGGATCTCTGGAGAGGGCAGATGTAGATTCAGCAAAGCTTCATGGGACAAAACATCCATGAGCTGTATGCTCCCACAGCTCAGCTGTGCACTCACTGTCCTTTTGGGGTTTTTCCTGTACTTGTACCTGCTGGCCAACAGGCTGGTATGGAATGCCACAATTTCTGCACAGCCCCACAGGAAAATCACAGTAGTGACAAGTGTTTGTATTCTGATCTCAGAATTGGGTAGAAACTAAAAGAAATTTCACACAATTTTCTAGCCTGATCATCTTTAGGAACAAGACACAGAAAATCATTACATATCTCTATTTGTCTGCTGGTTTGCAGACCTCTAGAGGATTTTCTCAATTCCACCTCTTGTTTTTGGACTACTCTTGGCCAATTTCAGGGAAAAAATTCATAGATTAGCAGTAATCTCAAAGCCTATGAAGTTGTTACAATATTTGGGAAGACAGGTGACCCAGAAGGCAACAGAATCCAAATAGGAGAGAGGCCTTTAAGAGATCCAAACAAGGAAGATGGCAGTAGCTGAAGTTTATACCTGTTTTATATGCAAAAGTCAAGTGAACACAAGACATGAAGCTATAGGAGGAAACTATGATCTGCTCTTTGTGAGACTCACAGGCCAGCTTCTTAAGTGACTGTACATGAGAACTGTTTTTCACCACTCCTCAATAAAGTTGTTATATATGATGTGTATTTTTTTGTCTCATACAACAAAGATAACACCCAGATTTGTTACTCTGTCATGAGGGAAATAAAATGGGCTAACCATTAATTTAACATGGGTATGTAGCCCCAGTACTGCTTGTTTCAGGAAGTTATACAGAATGAACATAAGAAAACCACCTGACATGTAGTATCTTATTAAAGGATACTGTTCTTTGACCTGCCAGAGCTCTGTGATAGCAGATAGTTGATTTTATGCCTGGTGGTTCAAAACTGAGAGATACCTTTTTGTCCTGCCAAAGCCATATTTTGTTAGTACTGTTTCCTGCACTGTATTACAAAATATTGGAAAAATATGACCTTTACTATTTTATACAGCATATTTTGCTGAGTATGACAGCAGAGATTTGTCGCTTGCTAACATCCACCGTGTGACATTCAAGGACAAGAAGCAGAGGAGACAAATGGACACAAAGGAGGTTCCCTCTGAACATCAGGAAACACTTCCAGGGCAACCAAGCCCTGGCAGAGGTTACCCAGACAGGTTGTGTATCCCTTTGAGATACTCACAAGTCATCTGGATGTGGTCTGGCTCTAGGTGACCCTTCTTGAACAGGAGGACTGGACCAGAGAGTCCACAGAGATCAACCTCAGCCATTTTGTTCTTCTGTGGTTTCTGCCCATCTTTGGGCCCTACCAGACGTATGTTGTCGTTACCCTGTTGTTCCTTGGTGGATAAACCTTTGTTGCTGGTATATTGCTCCATAAGTCAGTGAATGAAAGAGCAGGGCCCTTCCTGATTCTGAGCAACTCAGTTTAGTCCTACCAATAATAATGTGCACTTCTAGGAATTATTTTTAATGTCTGTGAAATGCCTTTAAAGAGTGTCTTAGAAATACTGCCACTTAGAAGTGCAGCCATTTCAAAGTGACTTTCTGCTTGTGTACTCAAAAACAAGGTGGGAGGTAGGAGAGAATGGAGCTATTTATCCCCTTTGATTATATGTACACAATTTTGGTGTCCTGTGTTGGGATACATTTCCTCTGGTTTTTGCTTATTATTCAGATGTTTCACAGCATTCTGTCTGTAAAAAGGTACATCTAATGGCTTTTCATATCTGGAAGGCCACCTTTTTCTCTCTACATTTTCCAGTAGGAAACAGGGTGTTTCACCAACAAAGAATGATCTGAAACTTTAAGTTTCCAGATTTCCTTCTGTGTTTGCTTTACCACTGCTACAACACTCCTCTTGGTTTCTGATCTGATGGCTGGAATAGGTTTAGGGCCAACATATAGGAACGTGGCTGTCTGCTTACAAATCCTTGCAACCATCCTTGACAGTGGTCAACTTGTAATTGATCCTGTTCTGCCTCTTGGTGCTTCTCTCACAGGACTAGGCAGGGAATGTCTGCATCACCTGGTGATTTTCCCAAACTATCAGTCTTAACCATAATTCCTCACTTCTCATATGCTCCCTGCTTCACAGCTGGTTTGTATGATGGTGGTTGAGTGGTTGAAGTCCTTCAAACCTAGAAGTCTGGCATTCTGCTTCTCAAACAAATTCTGCAATTCTTTTTTTTTAGATAGGCAAATGGTAGACTGAAGCCCCATGTAAAAAGGGGCTTTTTACAGGATGTACCTAAGAGGAGCTGCTGGTATTTTAAGAATTAATGTGAAAGTAAAAGATTATGAAATAGGACAGAGGCAATTCTGTGAAGTTCCCTTAATTCCCTTAGAGGAGAGCAAGTATTTCTTCACAGGAAAAAAGCCAGTTAGACACAAATCATTGTGGATAGGGTTGAAGAGTGGCTAAGCAGAGTGCTTGTTTTGCTGGTACACCACTTCCTTGGGCAGCTGCAGTGCCCCAGAGGAGGTTTTTCAGCTGGGCACACAGTCAAGCGTCATTGCAGTGTCAGCAGCTGTGTGCCTGCTCAGATGCTACCTGTGTATTTGTTCATGTTGATGTGGCCTAAGTGTACCCATAGAGGGTAGAACTAAAAATCACAGCAATATGATTGCATGACTCTGCTCATGGCATATTTTGTAGTGCCTTTTTAAAACCCCGGTCTTGCCCATGTTATCATGTGAAGCCCTCATTTGTGAAGTCCCATTGACTTCCCCAAGTGCAGAGCTAATTGCATGAGAAGGATCTAAGGGGCTTACTCCTTCTCTTGATACTTCAATGAAAATTAATTTCTTATATATTATGTATGAGTAATATATTTCTGTTTGTACATTAATATTAATGTTGCATATTTTTGAGCACAAGTTCTATTCTGTAGGATTAAATTATCTTGGTAAGTAACAGTGCAGAATTCAGTTTGCGTTAAAAGTGGACAATTAAGGGTAGGGGGAGGGTCCTGAGTCAAACTTTAGAAAGTGAAATTAATCAGCATTAATTCTCCACAGAGTGGGAGAAAAGCAGTTGTAGTGTTTAAATTTAAAAAAAAAAAAAAAAAAGGTATATAAAAAGCTCCTGAATTTGCCTTTCTGTTAAAATCCAGAGAGCTTTTGCAAAATCTGTGATGGAGAAAAGAGACAAGAGTATTCTCTTGTGCGTACTTGCAAACTATTAATTTTATTGGCCTACATCTGTTGCTGATTGTTGGTGAAGAAAGTAGTGGCTTTATTGAATGACAGTCTGTCCTCAGTATGCCTTTTTTAAAAAACAAAGCAAAAACCCCAACTTTAAAAGGGAAAAAATATCAGCTTGCCCAGAATATCAGCTTTTTGATTCTCAGACCTGCCAAGTCAAACTCTATTGCCTTTACTTTGATGCCACTTCCTCTGCAGAATTATCAGTGTCATGTTGGTCATAGTTCTTCCTCATGTCCATGGCCACACTGACACAGATGCTGAGTGTTGGGATGCTTCTGGATGGGTTAACTGCTCTAGGGCTTCAGAGGGTCTCATTGCCTTTGGTTTGAAGTGCAATATAAGAGGACAGAAAGGGCTGGGGATGCTGACAGAAAGTTCAGTTGCTGACACAGCTCTAAATTCCTGAGCACTGCTCAGCAGATACCTGTGCACTGCTCGGAGACTCAGCCTCGCCCAGGATCAGGCCCTCACACAGAAAGACAGAAAGAACTGTATTTGCTTTTTAGATCCCAAATCAAGTTCACAGTACTTTAAGCTGTTTGTATTCATAAATTATATAAGCCTAATATGAAGTAATTAAGAGAGAAAATAAATATACAACCTTGTGCTGCCAGGTTTTAGAGTTACTTTTCTGACAGGTATTTCACTTCAGTACTGAGTTTGAAAGGCCTAGAGAGAGTTAAAGGATTAGAGATCTCAAAGGGAGGGGATGCAGTTTTTAAATGTGGCAAGATGTGGTTTTTTCTGTGCGGGGATGTGAGACATTGCAAGCTAATGCTCTTCGTCAGCTAGGAGAGGAAAAGGTTTGTAACTAAGAGACATTGAAGACAGACATGATTAAATACAGACTCCAGAATAAAGGTGAAAGACAGAACAGCAATCCATGAATTCAAGCAGAATAGAGAAGTAAGGACTGCTAACATGAACATTTATATTTCTGACTCAATATATTTTGTGGATGCAATAAATAACCATAATGAAAGAAATGAGGAAAAATAATGTTTCTTTCCATTTTTCATTTTGCTTACCTTATGGGATTGATTGTTTTCTTTCCACAGACATGTACACTCAGACTCTGTTATAATTTAGGCCCTGATAAACAAAAACAGAACAGAAAAATACCCATAAAATCTTCATGAACATGTTTTTAAAAGTAATGAGGAAATACTAATTAATGGGTTTTGTGTGAGCAATTACAAGAGTTGGTGATTAGTCAATTAAAAAGAAAAAAGGAAGATGACAGTGCCCCATAAGCAAGACAAATAACTAACTATGCAGTAAAACTGGCTAACATATGCTTAGTTTTTAAGAGCTTAAGGTTGACAGAATAAGCATCCAGGAAGGTAAGAAAGAAATCCTTAATTAAGGTACTGTCAAAATTAATCTGAACTCTGATGAAAAATGGCTAAGTGGACAAAGCTAGGATGGTGGTTGCTCTTGTGTATCACGAAGGGCCAAGCACACTGTTAATGCTTAATAAAATAATGATGTAAAAAAATCAGCTGCTAGCATTAGGAGTTAGCACTGGCAAATTGGTGTAGTTAGTGTGCAAGTTTTAAGTGTCTTAACTTGTTATTTTCATATGATTTTTAGATGCTGTTCACTTTCTCTTGTCAGGTTATTTTTCTGTGAGTTTAAAAGGTTGAATTAACTCCACCCTTTAGGTGAGGGAAACTGAGTGAATGACTGATGGGAGAAGGGAATTAGACAATGTGAGAAGTGTGGTATCACTCTTTTTTGGCAACAGCAGGTTGTCTCAGCTCTGTTATTGATCCATACACTCAGTCTGTGCTAAAACTGAGGGGAAAAAGCCTTGAAAGTCCCCTTCAGTAGCGTGACAAGGGCAAATAATGTAATTAGGTGTAAACAGGAGGTTATCAGTGGGGTAACAGGTACACATCAAACCCATTTTTGATCAGGCGCGGAAGAGAAGTGTGAAAGGAGTACAGAACAAACTAGGGATGCCTGCAAGCCTGAGACGGTAGATGCCGTGCATTAGAAGCTATAAGTGATATTTTGGTTATTTCATACAGAGAATAGGTATTCAGTTAAAAGGGGCATGGGTACAGGAGATCCAGAAATGGTATATGTAATCAAGGAAACCAGAACTGTTAAACAAATGCATTGTCGTTGAGCTAGTGGCATTTCCTCCCCATGGAGAAGAATGAAGTACAGATTAGAAGTAATATAATGGAGTATAATACACAATAAATTACTTACAGAAATATCCATTCCAAAATTCTCAGTGAAAGCAGCTGAAGATAAAAGGAAACATTAAGCGGATAAACTTGCAGTCTTTAAGAAGAAGCATCCACAACCTGGGAAAAGGCCACTAAACAAACATTTAACAGGGAATATAAGGCTTATGCATGAAGTTACTGGTTTGTGAGCTTGATTTAAACAGTGAGGAACAGAAGAGGAAGGCTAATCAAAGACACGATAGAAGAAAGTTTGGATTGAATGAAGGATGGAGGGCAAAGATTCACAGAGGGAGGATCACGCTTAAAATTTTCAATAAAGAGTATTTTTAGAGAATAGCCACAAGTGCTGACAGAGAAGCCTATAAACATGATTTACCAGGATTTTAGCAGAGCTTTTGAAATGGTATAGCACAAAAGACTAATCTGTTGGGTGAATAAGTACGGCATAGGGAGAGATACTTTCTTTGATTAAAAAAGAAAAGAAACACGATCTTGGGTACAAAAAGCATGAGAGTCTTGTGAATTGAGGCAGGTTGGTTTGGAGGGGTGTAAATAATGGAAAGCCTTAAGAATCATTATTTGCACCAATTTTGTTGAACTTATGCAGCATATCAGTAGGCTGGAAGAAAGAATAAGTAGTAAGGTGATGAAATTCCCTGATAGTACAAAACTGGGGAAATGTCAGAACAAAATAGGCAAGTGATAAAATATTGAATGATTTTGACAAGGAGGTGGAGCATGAGCCAATAAGTAGCATATGCAGCTCATTTTCAAGTAATATAATGGGGCTAGGGAATAGAAAAAAAATAATGTATCAGTACCTCAGACAGTCAGAGGGCACAAAAGTGTACACAGAAGTATTTTCTGCATACTTTTGAAGCACTTCTGAATAGAACTGTAAATCCTCTAGCAGAGTTGTTATTAGTTGCAAATAAAATTCTGTTCACAGAATTGAAGTACCATTTGAAAATTTGTATTCCTGGACTGTTTATAAAAGCAGCAAAGTCTCATTTCGCATGACATGGACACACTGGGCACCTTTATAGAAAAGAAATTTAGAAAACTGCAGAGGGGTAAGTGAGGATTGGGACAATAATTAAAGGTCTAGGTGACATTAATTATTCAAAAGTTTAGGGAGACACATGCATATGCCCAATCCAGAGCTCTTTAAATGAAGTCACAGGGAAGATTTGAATGCTGGAAGCCTTTAAACTGGTTGTGAAAAGAGGAATGCAACAGGCACCCAATGGTCTTGTGAGACATTTGTCCAAGCAGTTATTCTTCTACAGTGATTTTGAATGGCCCCAGGAATGACTTGGGCCTCAGATTTACACTCAGCATGGAGGAGACAAATTGGCACTTAGGTTCTTGACAGGAGGGGGTTCAGTGAAGGATTATGGGCTTGCTGATTGGAAAGTTTTTATTAAAAGATGAGGTGATAATAATAATAATAGTAGTACGGAAAAGTTAAACCACGTTCTTAATCACATGTGCCTTTCTCCTCTGGAACAAATCCTCAGGAGTTTTTGCAAGACAGCAGTTTTGAACACTTTGCATCTTCTCCATTTACTAAACTGGTCCTGTCTGAGTCCATGCAGGAATGTACTGGCAAGAGCATTCTCTGACCCACCCTTGCTGATTTGAAATTGCTCTCTTACAGGAAATATGTGTCAGCTTTTTTCTGTGTTTGTAGGGAAAAATGACAATATTGTCATTCTTCTGTCTCCTCAGGAGACTGACAGGTATCCTTTGGGAGAAGCAGCTGTGGCAGGTTAGGGTGTGAGTGCCCTTAACTGACCACTCTTCATTGTGTGGCATGGATATGCTGAGGGCAATGAGCTGGAGCAGCAGGGCCTGGATGCCTGCTCAGTCCTGCTGAGTCCTCCACACGCTGGTGGCCTGGGCGCAGGGGCAAGGGAGCTCAGCAAGAGTTCCCTGCTGCAAACAGCTGGAGCAGGACAAGGCAAGGATGGCTGTCACTGCCCTGAGCTCCTTTCTGTTTAGAGCCATCTTGCTCTGCAAAGGCTGGAGATACTCAAGAGAAATTCTAATGCCTCCTTGAGTCGCAGTCCAATTCTCCTCCTGTGGTGTGTCACACAAGTGCTGCAAGGCTTCTTCCCTTCCTATCCAGGCAAGGGGCGTGGAGCTGCAATACCAGGGTTCTTTTCTTTCTTATTCCCCCAAGTTTCCCCCTTTTGGGAACACAGTGTGAGGAGGGGCTGGGTCTCCCCCCAGATCTCATCCTAGTAGGGAATTGGGATCAGCTGTGAAGCACATCAGGACCCAGGAACTCCTGCGAGCAGTTATGTGTCCCATGGCTCTGACAAAGCTTGTGAGACTAATGTGCAACTTGCAGCAAACAACGACTTCCTTAGAATGTGAAACATATGGAAATAAGTATGTGGGTTTTGTTCAACATGGTGTTAAAACGACTGGGTTTGATCACTTTGAAAATCTAGGAGTAAATGGAATTTACTGAGTATGCTTTTAAAATGAAAACTTAATCATGCACAAGTTTAGACACTTTGAGATGAGTGTTTATTGAGCTAATAAAAGTTGATGTCAACATTTTAGAGTATGCTTGGAAACAAAAAAGAACTAGTGCTTGATCAAGCAGCAGTCACATAAACAATCTTCTCTTCATGATAAAAAGAAAAACTCTGTGTGTGATTCTGCAAATATGTCAGATCATTTTGAACAGGCTAGTAAGTGCTAGTAAATTATTATTTTTTGTTGTTGTCAAATCACTTTGCTTTTTAGCATTTGACTTCAAAAAATCCCCAACCTTTGTATGTGTTGTCTTTATGTACATCAGTCATAATTTTGCTGACAATTCTTGACATGCACTCTGCATTGCTCTGCTAACAAGAGAAAAGACCAGCCATTACATTTATGTTTCTTTGTTTTTCAACAAAGTCACATATCAGGAATAATGCTAGGGGTATGCTAATAAACAATACATAGTGGCAGTCATCAGGGAGCAAGAAATATTTTCTAACTAGTTCTAAAGGGAAACAATGTTTTTTAAAAAGGGAGAGTGATTGTTATTTATGCAATATTGTTATTCTATATGTCAGCATCAAAAAGCATCTTGTAAAGAGCTTAGCATAATAAATCATTGATTTTGACTGTCATTATTTAGAGGTCTTTGCTAGATCTAGATGTAGTGCAGTAAGGTTAAATTTACCAATATATAATAGGAAATCCTTAGACTGAATCTGATTTTCTACCAATGATACCAGAATTGTCACAAGAACAAAAAAAGAGAATAAGTATTTTATCTTTAAAAACCGCTGTCTTTACCAATAGTAACAGTAACACTAAGTCAAAGCAGATGTGGTTTCTTGGTGCCCATTGATTTTTGGTTGTCTACATAATGATTTAACTTGCCTAAATTTTGAAAAACTAAGTTTAATTTAAAAATAGCAAAAAAGGCTTATCGTTGTTTCCACCATGAAGAGACGCAGCACATTTTATTGTCATCGAGAAAATTAAAATATCCTCTGTGTATGTGAAGCAATGGGAGATTTGTAAAGAGGAGCCCACAGGAACACTTAATTTCAGAGTTGACTTTGATTAGTCACTAATTTTTCAGTTAACTTGGTAAGGCAAAAAAACATATGCTTTATATTCCTGCCTACAGGCTTGAAGTAGAAAGATACTTAATAGATGGCCACTTTGTCTGTCAGGGACTGAGCATCTAAATTGAGATGCTGATAAAAAATCCAGCAAGTTTTTATTACTGTTTGGAGTCAGGTAAAAAAAATCCAACACCTTTAAAAAAATATAATTGATTATACCAGCTGCATAAAACTTTTCACAAGTTAAATATATACAAGAGAGGCTGTATTTTTGATGTACGTTATCCAGTGAACCCTATTTCTTCTCCAACTAATATATGGGAAATCTGCAATTTAATACATCTGTGCCAGCTTCTTTTGACTTTACATTCTTTAAAAAATATGTGTTTTTCTGTGGTTTTTTCTTCTTATTTTTGCTGATGTAGGCAAGGTGCCTGTGGCTGTACAGAAAGATCTGTGTCTCTTGAGTTACTGCCTTGATGTGGCAGTTCAGGGCTTACCTTGACAGTATTGCATCTTCAAAACAAGAATTGAGCTCTTCAGGACTGTTACCTTAGGACTTGAGTCCTTGATACTACAATTATGCCATTGAATAATGTTATAAATCTGGCTTGTCTCATTAGATGTCTGGATAACTGCAGATTTTAAGTCTTATGAGGGAAAAAACAACTTTACTTTGAATACACTCTTAGTTTTCACTTTTAAAACAGTGCTTTCCAATATCAACTCTCTGGCCAATTCAGATCAAGAAAATAATCAAAGAAAATGCAGTTACATTTTTAGGATGTTGAAATGTCTTGGATAAGTTATATACCTTGTAGAAAAGGGAAAGAGCAGATCTTATTTTGAAAGACAACAAGACAGAAATTAAAAATGTATTCTGTGCACTGGATTGAGCAGACAAATGCATTTTCTAGTTTATAATGAAATTTGAGCTGTATACACCATGATTTTTAAGTAAGTCAAGCCCAATCTAATGTGGCCAGAAGGCATGGTCTCTGGCTAGTTTCCAGTCAGGCTTCCCAGTTTTAGTACAGGCTTGCCAATAGATATTATTGAAGCAAATGCCCTGATATAGGGACTTTTTGTCCAGACTAGCTGGGAGGTTTTCCTCCTTGAAAAATGGCAGTCTGATGGATCATTTAAAATGTGTGGTGCAGAGGAGATTCTGCAGCCCCACTGAAAATGAGAGAAGCATATTTCTCATTTCTGTGTTCTTTTCCTGCCTTCTGCCTTGTTCTGTAATGGATCGAATCCATTGGTGTAAAATGAAGGATCCACATTGATTTCAGTGTTGTTTGGCTTACATCCCATACATCCACATTCCATTTTGCCTTCCATGAGTGTGAAACTGATGCTTTAGTAATACTGATGTGTTCATGTAGTTAGGAAGTTGACAACAATCTCTAGCAAGTTTCAAAAAACTCAAATGAAAGGTACTACATAATCTGCAGAGTGTTATTGTTTTAATATTAATAATTAAGCCTTAATGAAAGCATTGATGGAGAGCTTTAATTGACTGCTGTGAACTTGGTATTTTGAGTTATAATGAAATCATTACAATTGTATGTTTGAGTTAATTTTATCTACCCTTGTTCCTTTAGAAGAAGACCTACCAGTGCATCAAATGTCAGATGGTTTTCTACAATGAGTGGGATATCCAAGTTCATGTTGCAAACCACATGATTGGTAAGTGAGCACTAAAATTTCTCAAAGACAAATAGCCATTTTTCTTACTCCTTATCACCATTGTCTCTAAAATTAAACAGAGTTAAGGAGAAATTAATTGTGGATCCATAAATGATTAACCTAGGCATGATTGATTTTTTTATTCATATTATTAGACTTGATAAAGCATTAGCATATTTTATTTTCTGCAAGGGCTAGTTTAGACTTCTGCAGAGAATTATATATCCACTGCCAGTCAAAACACAGGTGATTAGCAAATTAAACTTCTAATCATTTTTGCATTATTGAAAACAAACTAACAGGAATGGTTAATGAACTGGATGTTAGCTTTCCGTGGAGTTTTAGACAGGTTTTAATTTCAGAAGTTATTATGGTAATGACACTACTGTGTACTTCTCAAGCACCTCAATACCAAAATCAAAACTGGTGAGTTTTTGTCATTAGGAAACATAAATAATTCAAATGGCCATAAAATAGTATTGTTTGTTATGTTTGAGCAGTCTGGAAAAAAATCCTGAGTGTATCTGTACACAATTAAATCCTATAAATTATTTGAAGAAGTAAGGAATTGTAGTATACAGTAATGAAATACACTCTTTAAGGTACAAGCATTTAAAAAAACATCTTTTAGAATTCCTGAATCCTGATGTTTACAAAGCTGTTACAGTTGTAAATTGGAATAAAACAAAAGCTGCTTTTTCTTTGATATTCATATTTTCCTATTATTTGCTGATTCCCCCAGGTTTACCCATAATGTTTTCAATTTGGTAACTACTCAGTAATAGCGCTAAGAGTTCTATCAGCCAATTAAATTTATCAAGCACATCATTTGCTCACTAATAAGATAACATTGACGGGATTGTCTCCTGGCTTTTTTTTTTTTTGTCTTTTTTCTGAATTTCGCTTTTCAAAACAGAGATTATTACCACTGATTTTTTTTACTGCTTCTCTTACACTGGTTTTCTTGCTAAAATAGCAGAAAATCTTACAAAGCATAGACCAAAAAACATGGTAGAGAAGCTGGTAATTACTTATCCAACAGAAGAGAATTTGCTTGATTTTTCCACTTTCAAGTTTGGTGGTAATATTTTCTTTTCTTTCGAGGTAACATGCAGATTTCTTCCATGAACACTTAGCAATTTGGCTGCACTGTAAAAGAAAGTTATCTGCCAAAACTTAATGCCCTATTTCTGTGGGTACTTTATTTAAGTTGTTACACATTTAGAGCATAAACATTTTATATTTTTCATAAAAATGAACAAATGGAAATGACAAACTGGTTTTGTAAAGGAGGCAAAAAATTTGCCTGTTAGGTTAAGCCTTAGTTTTGATATCTTGTGGTTTTGGGTAGAAGATAATTTCAGCTGTTTCAGGGTATTCAATCTATGTCAGTAATGGAATTTAAAAGTAGGGTACTAACAACAGAATTCACCATTTCTGCTGTTTTGTTTGAGTCCAGTGTTTGAAATGTTCCTAATTGTAGCATACAGTGATGCTGAAACTTGATGAGGAATATGGGCACTGTTTATAAGGGATGATGCTGGAATTGATGATGTGTTTGCTTGCCACCCTCTTCCCAGTTGCCACACAGTTTAAGAATGGGAGCTCACTTGTTTCATTAAATACTAAGATTTATTTTCCCTCTATTTTCTGGATGAGTTTTACTAAAGAGTCAGAATGGGAGGAGCAAAATGGGGAGAGAGTCAGTAAAGCAGGACAAATCCATTTAGCTGACTTCAGCCTGCAGATCTGAAAAGACTTATTTTCTTAAACTGAGCTATTAACTGCCTGTGTTTAATTTCTTAAAGCTGGATGAGGTTGAATGAGAATCTTTTAAAAAATATTTAATTGTTTTGTCTCTCTTCTATCTAATCATGCATGATATTACTTCATGACATAACCATAGTGACACAGATTTAAACGTGCTTAATATAAAATCTTACCAGTGAAATAAAGGAGCTTGCAAAACATGCAGGGAGATTTGCCGGTCATGCGTGTGGTAATCTGTGTTCAGTGGAAGATTCTTATCTGCACTGCCAGACTTAACAGTGCAGCTCCTAATGATGTAGCCTCGATTAAGCAAATGCGAGGGGATTTTGTGTTGGTGGAGTGAAAGGAATATCAGCGATCTGGAGAGTTTTGAATGTGACCTCGGAATCGAAGCACAAGGAAAAATAATTTCTGATCTCCAATTCGGTTAGTCTTCTCACCACTAATTGGATTTTTTCCTTAGCTATCTTTCTAATTTCACTCTCCTCCCTCCCCTTTAATTTATATCATTGTTCACAGGCCTTTTTCCAAGACCACATTCTGTCTAGAAAGAAAGGTTCAAGGGGTCACATAAAACTGTTTTTAACCAGCCTCAGTTTATGTACATCTGTAGGTATTTTTACAGAATTTATACATAATACAGAAAACATGCACACAAACACATTTGTGTGCATATATATAATACATACCCGTAGTCACCTACATGCGTATCAATATGTAGATTGAGAAATATATCAGATTAAGCACTAGAGTGAATATTGGCTTGTTGACACAGCACATTAAGCAAGCAAAAAAATATGGTTTCCTAAACAGATTGGTCCCTCCCTTTTTTACATGTATCTGATAAAATGTGTCTTCTTGCCCTGATTTCCTAGTAGGGGATTGGCAGAACAGGGTGTAGTGTCTTTGATTTTTTGGGAAAAGGAAAGTAAGGAAGCTTCAGGAAGACACAGAGAAAGGAAAGAGTTTAAATGCAAGAGAGGGGGAAGTTAATGTGGCAAGGCAGGAGTTACAAGTCAAATGGTGTGATAATCCCTAGATCAGATGTATGGTCAATAAATGCCTTCACAGAGATCATTGCATAGTGTCAGGAACTGTTATTTCCTCTCACAGTAAAACATTCCCATTGTCTGTGTTGTGGCTATTGATGGGTTTAGTGTCTTCTTACCTGAAGGACTCCACAATCATAATTCAGAGAAAAGAGAAAAGGGGAGGTACCTGGGACATGGGGCAAATGTGAAAGTGGAAAGTCATCTGCCAAACTCCACTCAGAAATGAGTGGGAACCCCTGATAGAGATAATGCTCAGCCAGCTGAGGGAAACAGTTGCTGCTCAACATCATGATGCAATCTGAAAGCCTGGAGAAGTTGATGGTGTCCCATCTAATCACTGTGCCCCTTGCACATGATCCTAATATGTAAACTGAGTTCATGTCGCTAATATCCGCAGAGAGAAGTTGCATTATGAAAGGTCACTGAGGCAAAGCTATACTTATAAAACCCCAGTGTGAAACTTAGGCTTTTAAATAAGGCAACTGGAATTACTTTGTTGGCTAAAATAGCTCCACTGAGGGTAGGTATTTTTAGGTTGTATGTATGTGTGTGTTTTTGTCTAATCAAATATAATCTCAACTAGACATTTAGCAGGGGAGGAGGGATTAGAGGCTATTTGAAAAGCCTCTTACTCTTCTTTGTTAGGAGAGTATATAGCATTTTTTCAGATTTTATTATACATTTCAATCAATTCAACAAGAGGGATTATGCCACCTAATGGAAAATAAAATCTGCCGATGACCCAGTGGAGTGTAACCTTAAGTATCTTTGATAACAATGCAATTTGCATTATACAAGTTATGTAATAAAAAGATGTTGTAGGGGCAGCTTTCCTTTAGTAACTACACATTTACTACTTCCAGAACTTTCCATTTTAGAACTGTTCTGCAGTATTTAATCCAGTCTTCCCAACATCTTCATGATGGGACGGTGCAATAAGCCTTTTCCTTTGAATGGATGAGGACAAAGAAGCATAGAAGTGGAATCCCTTGCTTGCGTTAAGTGAGCTAAAGTTTGACAGTTCTGACTGCCAGATCTGTCCACACATTTCCAGACACTGTGTTTCATCCAGCAGAGCCTGTGTTAGCTTAAACTACACGCTGAGTCAGGCTAGGCTAGGGGATGCTAGCAGACAGGAATGCATAATGTAGGTTTTTTTAAATACATCCTGTGTTTTGGCATTATTTTGGACCTAGATGTAGGCATGTACTTTTGTTTGGATGACTGTAAGGATGATTGCCAAATTAAGACCTGTCTGTTGGTGTGTGTATTGAAATTTGTGGGTGAAACAGTTTCCAGCTTTTGGGTGGGAAAAGAGGCTTCATATAGATTTAGAAAGTGTTGGCATAAATGGTATTTCTTCATTTGTCTTTCTTCTACCTTTTCTATCTGGGTGGAATAGCACTTTTAGCAGCTTCTTTGAGAAAATTCTATTTCTGGGTACACAGCGTCTGTGTAAAAGAAGTGTTTGAGCATTCCTTTGTTTTCATCACATAGTTTACAGTTGGCATTTGACCTGAGAGAGTATGAAAAGAGTCTGCAATTGTTTGTGTTCTGTTTGATGCACTCTGCTGCTCCTCCTTTTATTTTCACTGTTATTTCAAGCAGACATGCTAAACATTGTTTCATCTTCAACTCATTCCTTTACATCTGTAGTATCTGATGCAGTTCGGTGTAAATAGACTAAACAGGTGCTGCAGCAGTTGCCTAGGATTTTGAACAAATGCATATATAGCATGGCTCAGAATTGGGGGAGTTCAGGAAAGGAATTACTCCATATAAAATTATGGGGCTCAACAGCAGTAGTGTAAATTTGTAAGTGCTCTGAGTAAAGTGCTGTTAGGCGTGAGATAATGTAAAGAGATGACATTGCCAAGAACTATTTATGAAGAGCTTAATTTTTTTCACTCTGATAATTCTTGACCAATAATTACCAGCTTCTAATTATCTATTTTAGTTAGAAAGAAATTTCTATCACTATGGAGGTTGGCATTGCAACTAGCACATAAATCCCCAAAGAGGTAAATGTGTTCCAAACAGCCACAAACAACTGTCTCATGAAACATAGTGAGCAAATTGCGAGCCGCTGGCTGTGCACAACAGAGCAGCACATTTACCATTGAGGACTGATCAGGCTGACAAAGAGAATGATAAAAGGGGAAACAGCCACAATCTTTGTAGTTTGCTGCTACTTTTGTTGATGGGGAAAACAAGCCCCAGTGTCATAGCAAGAACCACTGCCCCTCTGAACAGCTGGGGAGCAAAGGGGAAGGATTTGGTATCTTTTTGAAGCCCTACTTTTGACAGTTTCTAAATATGTCATTTCTAATATGTAAACAGACTTTTCTTTTCTTAACCTTTTCAGTATCATGTATAAAACCCATTTTGTGAAGTCTGTTGTGGAGGGTTTGTCTCTGAGTGAAGGATGTTATGTGACATTGAGCAGGAAAGCAGGTGTGAGCAGGAGGAAGAAGTGAAGGGAATGGAAAAAAAGGTACTGAGCACTAAAGTTAGAAAGCAAATGGGAAAACAGGATGAAACAATCCCACAGCTGACTAGAGGAATTCTAGTTTACACCAGTAAATAAATACTTCATCAAATCCCAAATTACCAAATCTATGCTGAAACAATTGGAGTTTAAAAAGAAGGGTATATAGAAAATGCAATCTAACATTTTAACTTCTCTGCAAAGAAATTTTACAGCCGTGTTTTAAAATAACAAGTAGTATGTAACCATTAGAGGATGTAAAGACACATTTTGGTGCAAGTCATGATTTTCAATTTTTTCAGCGACAATGATATGTATAAATGCTTGTGTGTTGTGTGGATGTGCATGTTTGTGTTATGCATGTATTAACCGCATGCATAATAAACCTATACAGATAAATCATCTTATTTGCCTCACATTTGTGCAGTGTACATTATGGTACGTGGGGACAACATCACTGATGTCAAGACAAAGGAAATACCTCAATCAGCTTTCTGGAAATCAGCCCAAGATAATTCTTGTATGGTTGTAATAGCATGTGGCATTCACACATTCTATTATTTGTCTAATGCCTAAGGTCATTAAAACCCCATGATTTTCCTTTCACTTATGCAGAAAGCTGTGCTGAGCTACTAATACTTGTTGCACCACGTTGACCTCAAGTAATAAATCTTCAGAACGTCAGTTTGATCACTCTACAGTAAATCTGATATTGTAAAGTCCCCCTTAGCTGAGATTTGGAGAAAAAGGATCCAAATATATAGATCTACATTCTAGAGGAGGAAGGAGGTGAAGGCTTTCTTTTGTTAGTCTTTTTTCACTGGTTTTTTGAGTAGCAAAAAATTGAAATTGTCAATTTATAATGAAGAGAGTAAATTATTTCCTCTTAGCAATAGGAAATAATTTGAATGCCTAGGAATCTGCTGTTTACAGGCAGATCTGACAAGAAGTCATATAAAAGTTAGAGAAAACTTGGTCACCTTGTCTGCAAAATAAGGAGATGTAATTGAAATACCCAGGAAAAATCAGCATTTGGAGTTAAATATGAGAAAATGTAGGTTTATTTCATGAGGACCTGGGTTACAAAATAGGCAAAATCTGGGCTGTTTAATACTAACAGGAAGCTACTCTCCTGTGAGCAATGCTGGCTTATTTGAAAAGCCCATAAAGGGTTTCTGCATGGACCATACAAAAGGGATACTTTCTCTTTAATAGCCATCTGTACAGGAGAGATGAGAAGTGGGCCAGGTCATCTCTCCTCAGCTGTCATGATATTAACGTAGGTAATGGAGCAAGCTCTGCGTTCTGCTGGGTGTTGTTTTTCATAGATGTTCATCGATTTACACAGATAATTCTATTTATTTCTTAGAGTTGGTCCAAGCAAACCAGGCAGAATAACAAACACCAAAGCATTTCTAATGACTTTATCTTTGTTGTTTTGTAATGTAACTTTTGTCTAAAAAATGGTGTCACACCTACTGTGCAGATGGCTGCATGATTTGTAAACCAGCCAAAACATTTAAACAAATGTGTGATCTGGGGATAGATTAAATAAAGGATAAAATGGAGTGTGGACCACAAATTCTAATAATCAGATGATTTTAAGTTGTGTGTGGTGTGGAGCGATGGTAGCGGTGATAGCAGGGAACGCTTGCCAATGACAGCAAGGTGCCTTACAGATCTCAGGATGGAGCCTGTGGCCTAGTAGGCCTCAGTTTGAGAGCTGCACATTTGCTGTACAGCTGGCAGCTCTGTATGGGGACATCAGATAAAACTTATGTAAAATGAAGTGTTATTGCTTAGTATGAAATTGCGTGGGGAGGGAATTTGCAGACAGTAACTGAAAACAGGATTCATGGTACCAATGAAGCAGACTGTAAATATGAAGAGGCTTTAATTATCTGCGCAATTTAACGAAAAATTCAGGATGTATTCGGAAGTGGCAAAAGCAGCTGTACACACGTTCCAGCAGCACCATTCACTGGGCTGCAGGTTCTGTCTGTCACCTACTGGGGCTATGGGTGCCCCATCCCTGCCACCCCCTGTCCCCAGGTGCTGGCTTTCCCCACTGAGCCGCTCTGCTTGGAGCTGGCACTTCCTTTCTGGGTTTGAAGCAGAAACAGATCCTTGCTTTTTGAAACAGCTTTCAGGAAAGGCTCTCCAGGCTTTTAAAATCACAAATGGTTCATCCAGGACACAATCTGCAAGCAACCATGAATCCTTTTTTTTTTTTTGGGATGGGGGAGAGCAGGAAAGAATGGGGGGGCTTTGAACCTTGGACTCAAAAATTTTAAGAAAATAAAATGCAATTGTTGTATTCTTAAATAATATTAGTAGTAACACTCATAGTAATATTAATAATAATACTAAAAAGAGCATCTGAAAAATGCCCATAATTCAGGCTGGAGTTCATCCTGTAAGGAAATGAAGCAAAGTGCATGGAAGGTTTAGATTTTCCTGCAAAAGTGCCTGTGGCATGAATAGCACTCGATGGACAGGATGCTATGGAAAAGCAGTGCCAGGCAGGATGAAAGTTGTTCCCTACCCGATTCTCCTCCGAGCCATGGCAGTGATACGCTGTGCGTGTCAATACTTAGGCACCACAGGCTGAATTAATGGCAGGGTGTCAGCCTTCCTTTTGTTCTCTGCTGACCATTTGCACTGCGGGCTTGCTCGGGAGCCATAGCACCTTCCTTCGGCCGCGTTTGGCTGCCGGCGCCGAGGGCAGCCTCCCCATCACCTTTCCAAACCACCCCTGCTCCGAGCAGGGGAGCCTCCGATTCTTTCGGGGAGCTCATCCCAAGGCTTCTCCCCGCGATGTAAACGTGGGAAGCACAACAAAAGAAGCCGATATGGAGAGTGGGTGTCGAGCTTGAGCTGATCATATTGTTGCATTTGGTGAGCTGACGGGGTTTCGTAGGTCACCTTTAGAATTATGCCTATGACAGCAGTAGCTACCTGCCAAGATTGCAAGGTATCTCACAGCTCTCAGGATGGAGCCTGTGGCCTGGTAGGCCGCCGTTGGAGGGGCACACATTTGCTGTACAGCTGGCAGCACTGTATGGGGCAGCAGTGTGGGCTGTTAGGGAGCTGGAAAGGAGACAAGCATGAAATTTCCTCTAACCCCAACTCTGTTTTTCTGTACTGTTGGCTGCTTCTCAGTTCCTTGACAAAAAAACCAATCAGGCACCCTTTAATCCGCCTGTGATTACCAGTGGTATAAAAAGAGAAGCATAATGAGGAAAAATGCCTCGTTTTGTTGCCTTCAAAAGCCAACAAATTGGAGTTAACTTGACAGGAAGTGGCTTAATAATTAGATTATTTATTTATTCCTGACACATATCCCCCTGTTACTAGTCTCAGGAGATCCTGTAGATGGTACGATTTTCAAGCTGCCATTACTTCGCTGTCTTCTGTGAACAAAGAAGCTACTGTCTATCAGTCAATTAAATGCACTCTTTAAGCAGAGGCTGAGAAGTCCTCAATGGATAGAGCCCTGGGACACTGTGGCTGATGATTCCTTTCTCTGTACTGTACATCACACTCTCAACTACGGTCCCCACAGAGATGGAATAAAGTCATGCATTAAAATATCACTTGTTGATTTGTTTGCTAATGAAGAGCCATTGAAATGTTTGTGTGTTTCTGTGGCAAAATTGTTGATAAAAGGACTACTTGCTTGCATATCTTACTTCATCTTCAGGAAGTGCTTATTTAAGACTTACTAAAATTAAAGTCAACAAATTAGGGAAAAAACAGAGAGATGGATAATATTGGTTTACTTGCAATTCACATCAATGTAAATAACACTGAGGACAGAAAGAAGAGAGAAAGGGGAATAATAGTACTTCAACCATGTCTGTTATCATTTTCTTCATTAGTAAGAATAAAAATCCCTGATCTTTTTTTTCTAGTACAGTAGTGAGCACCCATTTCAAATAATAAAAATGCTAAAGTATCCATTTTAAAATTAACCTGGACATGTAAGAAAAGGAGGAGGGATTGGGGGGAGGGGGGAGTGTGGGTTTTTTTTAATGAAAAATGTGAAACTTTTTTCTGTTCTTTGCATTTCTTTAAATATGCCAAGTTAGCAAAAGCTTCCATTATTTAGGGATTATCTGTGTGCAGCAAGTTAGCCTCTTAGCTGAGAAAGGTACAACCATGCCAAGATAGTTACTAATGCTAGTTAAGGGTGCATGCTTAATGCAAAATCACCAAAGTTATTTGAAGCTGGGGCTTAATAATACTCCCTGTCATCCCCCCACCACCCACCCCTATCTACCCATCGGGCTTCTTAATGGGATTTCATAATCTCTGCCCTTCCACCACTCTTCTTCTACCTACTAATAGCTCAAGTCAACAAAGTGGATGGGTGTGGACCACATTTTCTGCTCTGGGCAGGAGAGAGGGAATTTGGTTTTGGTTTTTTTTTTATTTTAAAGAAGTTGATATATATGTATATCTGTCTTCACACTGGAAATCAGTAATTGGCAACCTCCATCTAAAGCTGATGCAGGTCTTATGCTGCTCATATTAATGAGCTGTATTTGCTCTGAAGAAATACAGATAGTGCTGTAGCAGGTCTCCAGTAACCTAGCTCTGTTCTGAACTTAGCATCTGTGTGGCCATTTGCACCTACATATAGAACCTCTAAGTGCTGTTATACACACACACACATATATGTATGTATATTTATTTTGTATATAGAGAGTCACTGTTTCTATGATTGTTGTTTTCAATGAACTTAACAACAAGCTATAGGGAATTAATTCACACCAGCCTCAATTGGAGTGTTTCTTATTCCTATCCTGTTATTCCAACTCATTTTATTAGAAAAAGCTTAGATACTCAGAGGTGTTCTATAATAGAAAATGAATTTGAAACCCATTCATTAATTGGTGATTAATACATTTCAGGATTAGTTTAAGCAAGGCCCTACCTCCTGCCCAGTCAAGTATGGTCTGGTTAATATCCAATTATCTGCACCTTCGTACTTATTATGTCTTAATATTTCGGATATGATAACCAGAAACTTGAGAGTAATGCTAATGAGGAGCATAGAACAGGAATTAACCGGTGACACTCTCAATGATCCTTCCTGAGGAAAGTAACTCCTTCAATCTCCTCAGCACAGTGGCTGAGCTACCACCCCACTTTCCATAAGCACTGCTTTCAATTCAGCCCTTATGGGAGCTTAGAATTATATTTGTGTTAAAATTCTTCTTTTTGCATGCCTCACAGACCATCTATGGCCAAAAGATACACTGCACATCCTGTTTCACTTGTAGAGTTACTTTCTTTAAGTGGAGACGGTAGAAAATCAGCAGTAAAGTAAAATAGTGATACCTACTTTAAAGAAAAGCTATTTTGCAATTGAATGCACCCTTTTCTATACATGGGTGTATGCACACGTATATTTAAACTGAACTAGAAATCATGTCCTTCAGCTTGTAAGACTGGTGCTTCAGCAACCAGTAAACTAGACAGACACATCTGTGAAATACAAAAATTAAAGTCCCCTAATTCATAAATGTGAAACATAAATATTCCCAAATTAAAACTTTTCATGCACAAAATTGTCAGGCCCTTAGCATTCAATCTCAGGATTCTAGACTGTGCAAAAATTATTATATATCCTTCTAGGGAAACATGCAAATAAAACCATTGCAACAATGTATCATTACTTCATCAGAAATGAGTAATTCTGTCATGTGGCCTGAAACTAACATACCTATAGAGGTAATTTCAATATATAGAAAGAAAGGAAGAAGAAACATTCCTTTTTGTAAATTTTCTTTTTCTTAACTAAGCTGCTGTTTGAATATCTTGTGCAACTCAGGACATTATAAGAAGCCCCAAAGGAAATGAAGCAGTGGGCAGAATGAAGGCAACCTGCTCAAAAGTGCAAAGCTACACTGCACATTATTTTTATTACATGAATATAATCTGATTGTTATGGTACTTATCCAAGAGACTTTACAGAATATGCTATTCACAGTATATTGGACAAAGCTTAGTTCAAAACTCTGCCTTATTCACTGTGTTTATGATGAAAGGTGCCAGCCTCATGTTTAGATTAGACTGAATGATAAAAGGAATAGTGTATTTGTGTAATCAAAAGCAATCATAAGGCACATGTGCAGTGGCCAGAGTTAAGGATATGCCTGTAACATCCTGTTTTGGCTTTCATTTTCCAGGCCTAGCTACACAATTCAGATTTTCTCTCACACAGAACTTTATTAGTGTTGAAGTTCAGGACCTCAGCAGTATATTCTTAATATCTAGCTGTTTGGCTAGGCACCCTTTTTCCCAACCCTCTCACAGGCAACCTTCACAATGAACCCACTGTGCTTCTGGCTTCATTGCTTTTCATTGCACGCCTATGCAAGTGCCAAGACATTGGATAACAGTGCAAAAAAATTCTCCACCCCCCCCCCCCCCCCCCCAAGTCCCCAGATGAGACTCCTGCAGAGCACTGTGTAATTTATTGAACAGCTTGGGAGATGTTGATGTTTACTACCTCGTTCAATTAGACATTCAGAGGCAATGCAGCCCTCCATTTCCTTCAAAGTTTGGTTAAAAAGCCTAACCCAAATATCACTTAGTGCAAAGTGTGATTTGCAAACTGTCATAACATGATCAAATCAAAACCAATTTTCACCAGAGCAGTTAAATACTCATCTCTTCAGATGAGTGACATTTCCCTGCCAAATTTGAACTTTTAACCCACACTGCTCCTTGTGTGCTGTTACTCTTCAAGTCTGACTTAACAGGGATGTTATTCTTAAAATCTTTTGATAAAAATATAGCTGAGCTTAAAAAAAAAAAAGACTAAAATTAAAACAATAGAGAAATATAAAGAAATAAATGAAAAATTAAATAAATAGGCTTGGGCAGAGAGCTAGTCTAGAAAACTTAATGTTAGGGATACTTCTTAATAATAGCAAAATTCTCTACTTTTACCTGCTTCTGCATTTGCACTAGTGATGGAGTATGCCTAGCAGTGCAGACCAGAATTGTACCGCCAGGAAAAATCCTTCATGGTGGTGCATGGGAATAAATTAGGTGACAGAAAATAGGACTCTAATTTCTATGATATGTCACCTAGGTTATTGTATTTTACATCAGCTGCCGCTTTTGTGCTGCATGTGCATCTCTTTCAAGCCTTGTGATAGGTCCTCCAGGCCAGTCTTTCTGTGGGCTGCTAATTTTCTTTGACTCCTTCAAGCTAAAGCTTCAGCAGGAGAAGGTTTCTTCTCTGACAAGAGAAACACTGATCACAGTTCAGCTAGCCTTTTTTTCTTAAACATGTCCTTCTCATTCATCTCCTTAAAAGCAGATTTGGAAGGCTCTTTGACTCTAGCCGTTATGTCTCATAAATACAGTTAACTTTTCATAGTATTACATCGTCCCTTTCTCTCCTCTTGCTTTATGGCATTCTCATTTCTTGTTTGGAGGGGAATTCCTCTTTTTTTCTAAGTATTGCTTTCACATCTTTTCTTGACAGGCTACAAAGACAATTTTCATTTCAATGTGTCAAAATGGTAGTCAAAATGGGTTCAAGTCTGTGGTGGTTCCAGCATTCCTGGTGGCTTCTTTGCTAGCCTAGAATAAGTCACTGAAATGTGAAATGGAGACAGTACTTAGCCACAGAGACTTTTTTCAAGACAAATTAGTTAATGTACATTCCAGAAGGAAAAGTACTATAATGCTGTAAATAGCAAGCCATTAAATCATTTGTGTTTTTTATTATCTCTTGGCGAATGGGGAATTCTGCTGCTTGCCTTAGAGCTCCCAAATTTGGTTCATATTTCCTATCCATTTCAGAGTGCAATTTAAAGAAAAATTGTTCCTCCTCTTTTACTGTATCATCACTCCTCACAGATGCTGTCCAGCTGATACCTGTTCTTGACATCACCTGCTCTACACAACAGAAATTGTCCTTCATTTTTTCCCCAGGCAGAACCAGCTAACAGGAAGAGAGTTAACAGAAATTGTGATAGCTTCCATGAGTCAGTAACATTGTCTTACTGCTATTCAGAATTTTTCCTTTGTCACTGCAATTCTGAAAGTTGCTTCAAAGTCCATCTACTCTGCAGGTGCTGTACCCTACACAAATCTCTTCCTCAATTCCTATATATTCTCCTATCATATAAAAATTTTTCTTTTCTCCCTTACCTAAACCAGTTGAATTTCTTTGTCTTTCTTGGCTGTTGTTAATTTGCAAGTAGTTCTAGCTGTGCTTTTGTAATGAGTTTGAGGGTTCACACTCTAAAATGTATTGTCAGTTTTTAGCGTCAATCTCTTATTGTGGCGTTCAGCTAAGTCTTGTAAAAATGACACACTTGTGCACCTTCAGGAGAGTTTTAATTTTTCAGTATTCTCTGCTGAAATTACTTTTTTTTTAATCTATGATTGTGATTCAGTACCAGCTATGGCTGGCACCACAGATCCTGTAGCTTTAAATAGTGTGCCTTAATATTGCCCCCTTTGTATGCTGTATTATAATGAAGCAACATCACTAAATTGCAGTGAAGGGTGATTGTTGCACGGGGATGACTACTACACCTTGGGGTCTATTTGCACCAGATTATTTCTTTATTGTTGTTATTACAACCCATCTTCTTTACTCTCTGGATACTAAACTTGCTGTTGGACATCCATGTAGCACAGGGGATCTTTAAAAACATTTTGGACATCAATTTGTCTCTTAGGTACACACCAATGACTGTTCAATTCCAGGCTCTGGTATCCTGTGTGGCTTTGCAATACTCGGTCTGTTCACATGACTTGCAGTGTTCTTCATTATTTGCTCTTAAAAAAATTAGTTTGTTGCTGATAGAAGTGACAGACTTTTCTTGCTAACCAATTTCAGACAGGAGCAATACTAGATTTATAACAAGTGGAACATGCTTTTTACCTTCCTGCTATTCCCCATACATTTTACAACACAGAAGAGTGTAAGAATGATTTTGCTGGAGCTGTTTCCTTTCCTTTTGGCACTGTGTTCACATTCAAAGAAAGAATTATAGCAGTGGTGTCAGTTTATCATTCAGTGCCATGACCACAAGGAACCTTCTGCAAAATTAATTTCACTCAAGTAAGAAAAATTATTATTATTGTGAGGATACAAATATTTTAATAAAGACTTTCTTTTCAAAAATCTTTTCAACCTACAGGGATAATGTTTAAACAGCGGTTTCAGCAAGGTAAGAGTGCAGATTTCTGCCTTAGTTATACAAGAATGAGCTTTCATCCATGCAGGCAAATTTTAACTGATTTGCCGGATGATAAAGTGTAGGATAATAATTTATTTTGTATATGTGGAGGTGAAGGAATTGTCTTGTGTTCTATAGCCACAGGGCAGCTCAGGAGACCACCGCTGACACACTGGAGGTACAAAGAACCATTGTCCACTCCCACATGCCCTCATTGCGTGATCACTTTTGATACATCGGGTAGCAACCTTCCTGTCCCCCCTCCCAAGGCAGCCTGGGGATTCAACAGCCCCTGCTAGTGCTCTGCTGAGGGGTGGACCTGGAATCTACAGCTCTTTGCATGGCTTGCACCGCACCAGGGCTCCCAGATGTGCTGGCCTGTGGCTCTACTGTCTGCATTCTTTGGTGCTGTCCTTGCCAGGACTGTTGACCAAAAAACAGTGTCCCAAAGCATGAGTTTCACAAGGTCCACAAGCTCTCTTCTGTGTACCTGTGCCTGTCACACTCAGGAAAAGTTGTAAACGGACTTGCATGGCACCACAGTACATCTGGAATTGTAATGAAAAGGTCTCATCCTGAAAACATGCAACTATACGTACGATTTTATTCACATGAATAAATGTCTCAGGCTTCCTTTTATACAGGAATAAGGCTGTATATGATCTCAAGTGTTTGCAAGATTGGAGCCTAAATTGCCATTCCGGGTGGTACTTTAACAACACGTTCTAAATGTGGAAAAAAATATGTGTCTTCTGTAATGAAGTCATCATCCCATTAAAACATCTTTTTTCCCTCGGTGACACCAAACAAGAATTTTGAGCTGTAATTTGGACTTTTTCCATCCTTATGAAGATAGCCCCTTTTTCTCATTGCAAGGCAGCTTTTTGTTTTTTCAATTTCTTCTTTAGTTTAATACTGTAGCTGGGTAGCATTCCCATTTAAATCCAGAATTAGATCTGACACACCTTGCATTGAACTATCAATTCTTTTAAAACTGACGCCAGTTCCACACTCCTTGGTCGTACAAACTTCCGATTATGGGTCAGAGAGCATTGATTTTTAGCTGTCATTTCTAGCACACACACTGTAGAACTGAAATTTAAACCTTAATCCACTCTATAATACAATTAATTTTTAATGTGGAGTAATACTAATTGAAATAGCCTGAATTTAGTAAGTCACCACAAGACATTTTCAAAAGCAGTAGTCTCCACTGAGAGCTGGAAGGACAGATAATCATTGTTTCAGTGTTTACAGAATAAATGCACACTCTGCAGGCAATTCCATGCCAAGAGATTTTTTCCTTGTTAGTTTATATTAATATATTTCATTGTGGATTCAAATATTTTTTCAGTGATTTCTACTGAAATGCATCTGTTGTTTTGAAGCAAGTTATTTTGATTCTGTTGTAGTGAAATGTTTATTTTTGTAGATCATTTTCAGTCTTACAGCACTTTTTTTAACACAACTGTCACTGTATTATGTAATTATCAAATACATTGTGATGTTCAGAGAAACTAATTCAATTTTCTACCTATAAAATGGTCAGCCATGCAGTTTCTATGTATGATAAACCAAAGCTGCATGTTCTCTACCTGACTCTTTTTTCCCTTAGGTTTGCCTTTCATATAAACAATATATCTTGTGCCATCCTGACTTCACTGCATCACTTCTAATTTTCAGATGTGATCTCTTCAGATGTGACCTCTTCAGATGTTTTAGTGGGGAGGATGGAGAGGGAATTTAACTGCAGAGGAACAGATCTTACGCAATTAACCAAGGAGGGATTTAATCATTTGTATAATAGCAAGATGCCATTTATCTGATAAGGAGTATTTCTTAGAATGCTTCAGTTCTTCTGATGAATGGGCTTGTACAGTGTTCAAAGTGAGCACCAATGCTAAGTGAAAAGAAATGTCATGTGCTTTACATCATCCTTTCATGGCTTTCACATTACAGTATTTAATAAGCCAATAGTGCTGTTAAATATTTAGCAAATGTTCCCTCAAAACTGTGCCATATATTCAAATGGGATTTTGAGACATTTTACAGCACATAAGTAAAAATTATGGTTTAGTTCTTGAAATGGTCGAAACATGGCATATTTCCTAAGGGAAGTGCAGGACAACATGGCATAAATACATTCAGTAGATTTCACACCAACAGAACATCAGCACTGATTCCCATTTTTCGGATTAAGGATTCAAACTGACTCCCATTTTGTCAGAAGAAAGCTGCACTAAGTTTATTTGCATGGTATTAAAACAGCATTATAATGTTTAGTAAAAACCCTGTGACTCACAGGGTGGCATTTTAAAGGCAGCCTTACCAGTACATAGTCCTTAACAATTTATGTTTTCTGAGTTGTGGGTGAGAGAAAAGCAGAGATCAAGTTGTTGCCCTCTTCTGAGAGTAACAGTTCATCAGTAGGTAGCACTTTCAGGTTTTGTAGTAGGCAAAATAGAGACTTAATAACATAGCTGCTGCATGATGTTTTTAATCAAACAATAATAAATCACTAGAAACCCTGTCTTCTTTGACAAACGTCTGCAAGTTTCAGATCCTTGTTGTATGCTAATTAATCCTCACTAAGTACTTGTATAATAATTAAATGTCTTGCACTTATAGAACTGCAAAGCCTATTTATACTGTTTAAGTTTCTTGTTATCTTTGAAAGATATGTGGGTTCCACATGTGTTGCAATGGGTATTCTTCTGTTTCTTGGGATAACTCCCAGATATTTGCCCCTGTCCATGTGTAAGAGGAAGCTGCAAAGGCTGGGCAAGCCTGTCTGGCTGTTAAATCAGTGTGTTTGCTGCTGCTGCTGCCCAGCTGCACATGTTCCTGCCCCATGCAGAGGCAGCACAGTGCTTCTGCTGCTTGCACTGACAGGGAAGGGACAGCTTTGCAGGTGCTCAGCTGCCTGGATTGAAGCTCCCACTGCTGTTTTCTTGGGATATCTCCAGTCCTCCCATTCCTTACTTAGTCTCTGAGCTCTGTGCACATATTTGGGCCTGCTGAAGAACTATATTTTCACATGTTCCTATAAAAAATAAAGGCTTATATTGGTGGGTAAGGGACATATTTAGTGTGGCACATAGTTTAACTCCTGAAGGTGAAAAGCAGTGTTCTTCTGCAAAGGTTATTTTCTATGTGGATGAATATGAATATTTTTATCATTTTCAGTTTGTATCAGGCACCTTCTTTTTAATATTGCAAAATATTACTCACTTGGGAAGAAATACCAGTGTAGCCTGTTTGAAAATTATTTGGGTCTTCTTTAAAACATTGGATTCTTCTTGAGAAATCATGTTCATATGCATGGCATATTTAAGTGTTCAAAAAATTAAGGTGTTAATTGCATGCATGTGTGTGAATATATGGAAAGGTCTATATAGTTATATAGGGTAGACATACTTAATATGCATATCTTGATGTATCTTGACCTCAGGTTACAAGAGTAGAAAATCCCATTTTCCAGCTTGTTTCAAATGTAGTAAAAATGCTGCTTCAGTTGCTTTATGCTACTCACATTGGGAAAGGTGCTTATACTGTGATAATTATCATCAAGGAATATTAATGCGTTCAGCATTTGTAACCCAAAAACTCATTATAGCTTAAGCTGTGCATCATCTGTGAAGAGAGAACTTTGCCAGAATTCGCTCTTCACAGGGGTTGCCTCCTGCTTGTGATGGAGTGGTCAGAGTATTGGAAGAGGTCACTCAGGCTATTTTTGAAAGCTCGAGTTTTGCAATTTTTGATTCACTACCTTCTGTCTAAGTAGCTTAGCATTCTTCCCCCACCCTCCAAAAAAAAAAAAAATCCTATTTCTAATTGAATGCCTGGTGAAGTGCATAAAGCTAAAAGATTGCATCTCATTATGCACAAGAGGCTAAAGGTGTAGACATAAATATTACACATCAAGGTCACAGAGATTTTGGAGTCTGTATTCCATCACCATACATGGGATTTGAACGAGCACCACTGTCACTCATGCTAATGGGAACTAGTTGTTCTAATCCTGTGATCTTTGATAAGAATCTGGATTCTTACTTGTGTAAAACTTTTGATGCTTTTGGTAGCAACTTCCACTTCAGTATTTATGTATTCTGGGACCATGTCTTGATTCCTTAATGCTATTTCACCATGAGAATAAGATTTATCATTTTTACACCCCTCTTGTCTTCCAAGCTCCTAAACCCACAGTTTAACAGCCTTCACATTTCTAAAGTATACTTGAGCAGTCTGTTCAAAGCATCAGAGCCCAATTCTTTCCTCACTCAATTTTCACACCAATGTCCCCCAGTTGATTGAGCTGATTTATATTGATGTTGTTGAGAGGAGATTCAGTCCTTAGGCTTATTTTGTATTTTCATTAGTACATCTTGTTGTGAGAGTCTATATGTGCTTATACATTGTGCTACCCAAATGGTAGTAGAATGGTTAGAGAATGAGATGGCTGAAGTATCTAAAAATAAATAACTCTCTGCAATCAAGTATTTCTTTTTTGTTGACTTGTAATTGAAATCTTCATTTCAACTAAGCAGAGGAATATGATGCTTCCACCCTTGGTTATGGAGACAGTAGTAGTGCCAAAATAGTGGTGTTCAGTACTTGTTGTTGCTGGATTTTTTAATATGGCTTGGTTTTATTATTTTTTCTTCCCAATGCTGATACAATGTTTGTCATTTCTCACTCTTAATACTGCCACATATTGCATGTTGTAGTTTGCTTTATATTAGGCAGAGAAAGCTGGCTTTTGTGGACTGCTTTGTTTCTGAGGTCAGGATGTGAACCTGGCCTTGCTCCTGAGAGGACTAGAAAAATCTATTTCATAACTTTCTGCAGGCCTCAAAGAAGGCTAAGAAAACAAAACAAAACAAAACAAAAACCCCACAAAACCCACAGGCTTAGTTTAGTCGTGGTGAAGAGTTAGATCCATCAAGAGGAAAGCTTGCAGCTGATCAGCTTTTCTTGTCATAAAGAGTCCCTGCTGTCAGTGCACACTCCACTGATGTAGCAAAGCTTTGGGGAGCCTTGTGAGTCTTTTCAACACCCACGTATTTGTGCAGAAATACCTGACTTGATAATATAGAAAGAATCTGCTGAAGTAAGAAATTGCTTGCCTATTAAATCACCAAAATGAAGGGCTCACAAAAGAGGTAAACACAGTCCTCACGAGCTGAGTATGCGTATTACAGGCTTGCCCGGTTCACTTATGGGGCATAACTTTGGTTTGTGCAGCAGAGTGCTAATGCCTTGTAATGAATGGCTGTCTTAAACCAAGGAGAGATTCTCAGTGGGTGACAACACGGTTGATGGGAAATAATATGGTACCATATCTGCTATGTGAATGTAAACTTAATAATCGCTATGAATTTTGAGTAACCCTGCTTCCCTTCCAAGGAAATATTATGAAAAGATTGCTTCCAAATCCTTCGGATACTGTTCTTGAGATAGGTGCCTTAGTCTTTACCTTGAAGCCCTGGAAATGAATGTATACTCTTTGCAAGAGATAAGGGTGTAAACTTTCAAAGGAGTAAATTGTATTTCCATGTTTAAGCTCACCATTTGCACTTCATGTGGTGAAGGCCAGATGTGAGGAATTGCTTTTCAACATTATTTCTCCACCTTCTGTATCTCAAGACTTCTGAGTTATTATGCTAAAATGTTCTATTACATGTAATAAAGAAATGTTGGAAAACTAGAAATAGAGCAAGATTGCCTCCATCGATTTGGCTGCACTTGGATTGCTCCAGCTACATCTTAAACCACAAAACAGATCATCTTTGTGCAACATAATAATGTTGCTGAAAAAAACAAACAATCTGCATTTGCTTATGGCATGAAAAATGAAACCATTTTCCAGTTTTAACAGTTCCTCCTTTTAGAAAGGGAATCGGAAGGGAAAGTGCTGGGATTGTTCCTTATCCTGCTTACACCAACACAGGGAGCTACCAAGTAGGTGATTACAATGAAATGTGAGCAAATGTTTATGAAAAAACAAATGAAATCAGAATTAGGGCCAGCAATTTTTTAAGTGTTAATATTCACTCCATGCTTATTTAATTTTTTTTCAATTTTTTTATCTATTTGTCAAAATTCCTATTAGCGTACTGTGAAACTCAGGGAGTAAGCATGGACATAGCATCTGCTTTTCAGCCAGACCCTCAAAATACTTCCACAATTTTTAAATTCATCTGGATCCTATTTCATGCATAAGGCTTTTATTTTGTAGGATTAAAAATCTTAAAACTATCTCAATTTTTAAAAACAATAAGCTCTCTATATTAAAAAAACCCACAGCAACATGCTTTTCTATATGATTTATTTTATACAAATCCAAAAGCTCAGAGATTTATTGTATGTATAAACTCAAAATGGAGAAGATTAGATATTGTAGCATGATGTTCAAAGGAGAGCTATTGGAATGGTAGAATTCTTGGCTTGGCTCCCTCTTCAGATGTAATTGCTGCTTCATTAGGTCTTGGAAGAGCTTCCTATGGTTAAATTTAATCAAATGGTTTAGAATGGCAAGCTCGTATGCTCAAAAT
>NC_133819.1:108589632-108592132 GCF_047830755.1 Zonotrichia albicollis | reverse complement strand
GGTGAAAGGTCAGAATATAATTTGCTGAGCCTTACCGCCTGTGTTGATCTTGGAGGCGGAATGATTGTCACAAAGGCTCATTGAGACTGTGTCACAAAGACTCATTGATACTAAAACATAAAATATAGTAGATTGTGTTTTTATATTTATTTATTCATACTGTTCACTGAAGACTTTGGGAAAATTAATTTCAGAGAGGTAGCAGTGTCAGTGGGCTTCTCCTGCTTCACCTTGAATTTGCTCACTGGATTTTTAAGATCAGTACTTATAGTGGGTGTTAAGGCTGCTTCAACAGGTTTCAAAAGTGAAATATTTTGGGTTGTGCAAGCTAATCTCAGCAAAGCAATGTTGCTTACAGTCTTAGGGGATGCATATTCGTCACAGATGTCAAAAGGAAAACATATTCTGCCTAATTTTCAGGTGATTTTTTACTAACAGTACCCTATAACAGGTTGATCTGCAATTAATAAATTTATGTTATGTTACTGAAATAGATTAAAGATTTATTTGGGAAAAGAATGTAATAGAAAATTCTGATGACATAAAGCATTTTGCTTGGACTTTGTGTTTCCTATTCTTTTCTTATTCTCCTTCATGTTTTTTCCACTCTTGTTTGGCTAGGTTCAGGGTGTCCACTTATCTCCACTTTTCTACAAGTTAATCAGAAGGTAAAATAAAATAAAAATAAAATCAGTAACATCCTGGTCTATCATTAACCCGTTTTTCACCCACTAACTTACCATAACAAACACATCCAGCAAGCAGCACAGCAGTACTTCACAGGACTTAGCTCCTGTCCATCTCTTTGTGTGGCTGGCTCACTACATTCTCAGATAAGTCAGTAGTGGAGCAGAAATATAAAATACACTGGCCCAAGACCCTGTGCCTTGAAGCTGCTGAAAACTTCAGTTTCTAAAACCACACATGTGTGTGCAGGGGTTTAGCAGCATAACAACTTGCAAGATCAAGGCCCAAAGTGGGGAGAACCCCGTGTGACAGCATTCATTGAGCAGAGAGTCACACTGCTGAGGTTAAAAAAAAGGGCTTGTAACTGCATTATGAAATATCTCCTGTGAGCTTACAAAGTGGGGTAAAGGATAGTAGAGCACTGAATTCAAAAAAAGAAACAAAAAACTCAAACCAAAAAAACCAACAAAGTTTCAAAGGAACGTTGGGAATTTTTTATTTTTATTCTTAAAAAATACATTGTGAGGACAGAAAAATGAGACCTGTTTAACTTATGGAAAAAAGTCTGAGTGGGGATTTAAGAGAGATGGATTATATTCCTAAAAGGAAATAGGTTTGATGCCAGTCAGCTTTTTGAAGTAGTAAGTAATTTGAAAACAAAGGCTTCGTGACTGAGGCTGTGACTGGACTACAGCAGACAAACAGTTTAGGAGAGAATATTTTTTATGAAAAAGGGCGGATGGAATATGGAGCTTTCTGCCAAAGTCAGCAGTGGAAATAAGCAGAGGGAGTTGGACACATTTTTGGAAAAGAAGGGAGTACTGGGGTACCGCCACAAGCTATGCTGTGGGAGCCAAGGTTAGGAAATGTAGTTCAATTTGTGCATGCTCTGTTTATAGCAGAAATATGGAGCCTTTATAAGTTTTTCACCTGGCCTTTCATTTTTCCATATATGCCAGCATACTGTTGCTGCTGCATATTAATAAAATATTTTTTTAATCTTGCTTCTTTTTAGACAGTAGTGTGCAGCAGCATCTGTGAGAGCAAGGTAAAACATAATGTTTCAGTTACTACTGTGTAGTATTCAGAAAAAATGTTGGCTGTATGAGATTGATGGCTAGAATTAATTTTTTTGTACATTAAGGTGTAACAGCTTGGTAGTAAATGCCATCAAAACCCACTGTTGCAAGAATGCCAGTGTTGTTCTTCCTTCATTTTCACATTAGGTTTAATTATTTGCTGGATTTTAATACTCGTTGGTCATTCTTAACATCATTGAATTAACACGGAACCCTACTTTGGTAAAAAGCCTTATGGTGCCCCACTTTATTATAATAGTGCAATACAGATTAAAATTGCATCTGTTAAGATTACATTGTGTGTTTGGATTATGGGAGGCAGAAGCACAATAATCTCTGCTGAATATAACTATTGAAGCCAATAACCTGTAACCAATCACATAGTTCTTCTGTTGAAAAATGTGAGCTAGAAAGGATTACATCTTGGAAAAGATCATAAATCTGTCACCACTAATGTAATCTTTACAGGAGCTTTGTAACCAGTTAGCGACTAAAAGAGATCATTACTTCTTTTGCTATAATTACAATCATAACACATATTTGATATTTTATAACTTTCTTTGTTCAGCAGCAAATGCATTATAAAGTGTACAGCATTAATAAATAGAGGCATAATGAATGTGACTAATTGATTTTGGCAGTCAAAGACTGGCATACTTTTTATACAATAGGGAATCCATTCAAAGAAGCTTAACTGCTATTGAGTGTGAGCCTTCAATGTAATAATGGGACCT